>NC_061818.1:19339364-19639364 GCF_021462225.1 Girardinichthys multiradiatus
GGTCAGTTTAACGCTGCAGCGTGACACAGAGGTTCCTGAACATGAGCGGTCCCAAGAAAAACAAGGCCCAGGGCAGGACGAGGCCCCTAAGGATCAGGTTCTTACGGAAGTACTGAAAACCTTCCTAAACACAATCGTAAAAATGCCGAGTACATTTTGAAGAAATTATCCGAAAGAAGTGAGAGTTGGACTTCGCGAGGTGAATTTGTATTTAACGGAAATATTATAAAGGGGTCCCACATGATTGATTTGTTGAAAAATCTCATGCTTCCGTTTAAAAAATCTGGAGCATCACAAACCCGAGGATGGTCTGATTTTCTACACTCCATGTCAGAAGTAAACATACCTATATCTTCAGTCATTAACCCTTATGCTCGTGAAGAATATAGACGTTTCAAAACAGAGGGTACATCGATTGAAAATGGGGGTACACCCCCCAGCGTTAAGCAGAGAAGAAAAAGAAGAAGAAGGCAGATAACTCATTCTCCCTACTGGTCGAGATCTGAGCTGGAAGATCCAAAAAATGCTGATGGGAGATCAAAAAGGTCTCTTCGTAAGACGACACTACCACCCCGATGGATTACATTTTCACCATAAACCGTTATAAGAAAAATGAAACATGTAGTCTATTTCTTTTATTCAATAAAATATTTATTGATTATATTTTTCAAGTCTAACTTCGTTCTCTACTTCACACACTAACATATGATATCATTACACAAATATTAAATCATAAGAAGAAAAAAAAAACAAACAATGAAAAAAAAAATAAAAAAAAGACATTTTAAATTCCATAACAATCCAGAAACATCTCCAAAGAGCATGTTCCGTGAGTATAAAATGTACAACTTTGATTAATGACACATTTCTGATATTTTTTCACAAAGTTAGATACCATTAAATCATTCTTAATCACATCTCCGGTGTATTTCGACAACACTTGCTGCATTGATAATCCGCACGCTCTATGACATAGATAAAAAATGCAATGGTGACCGCACACAGTGGACAGAGTGTTTTGAAGCTGATTATTATGATACAATATTTTTGAGGATCTGTCTTCTAAAAATGTTACGATGCTTGACGGGTAGAACTCGAAATCCGGAGAGAATCCATAAGAGTCAAAAAAGCTGGATTGACCATTCTCATCCAATGTCAGAGCTAGCCAGTGTTCCCCCGGCATGTGTGAAGGATGTGTATTCACGATAAAGTAGGCCGGCCCTGGGAATTTGTCAGCTAGCAGCGGCAGCTGGTCGCACGGCCACACACCGCAAAACAAATCTCCCAGCAGATGACGCATCAGGCTCTCAATTTCATGATTATTCATGCCTGATTAGATTAATAATAATCCACCAGCACACGCCTCTTTGAATCAATCTCTAAAATAGAATCATAACAAGCGTAGATGATCAGCGTGGTGGTATATGGCAACGGGTTTCTGAAGCGCATTTCCAATCTTAAATTCCCACTGGAAACTGGAGATAGAGCATCTGTGTCCTCACCCGGGTTAAGATTAAATGTGAATAGAGAGTATCCTTGATTAAATTCCTGACGTGATATACTCAGTGGAAGATCTTTTAGATGTCGTCCTGTAGCCGTAAACAAGTTGTAATACTCTCTCACTGAATGACCTTGGTTAAAATTTGGCTGGAAGGCTTTAGCAGGAATTTGTCTGCCATCCTTACACAAAGCTAAATATTCCATATCAAAATGATTAAAGTCAAACGGATTGAGATTGCGTGTTCCTGTAAAAGCGTCATGATCCAGTAACGCAATCACCACATACTTGGGAAAGATGCCTAAGAAAAGATTCTCTTGGTTGCATACCCTTGAATTTTCAGGGATGGAATATGTTTTTACATTCACACGTGAAAGTGGATACAGAGCATTTGCTTTCATTAAAGCTGAAGCGTGCCCCAGTCGTACAGCTGGAGAGACAGTAACTTTTTTGATAAAAAGAGATGCTCCTAATATCCTGAGTTTGTAAGTGGAGTCTCTTGCGGCCATGAGACAAAAGGCATCGTTGGCTCTTGTAAGTTTAATTTTAAGGTCAACAGAGTTTAAAAGAAGTCTCTCGCAGAAAAATATGTCGGCATGCAGGGGGCCTAGGAGATGTACCTCCCTGGAATTTGCCGTAAAGCCTGCTCTGCTGTTAAGACCTTGGTTAGGGCCGTTAGTTGTAACAATAGAGTTCAGAGCACCTGCAGTGTCTTTATAAAAAAGACCAGAGCTAAACTGGGTTTTTAAAGAATCCTCAGAAAAGTTTAACAATGTCTCAATCATGGCTCTATATGGATGTGTAGCGCTGGATTGTGAAATCATTCGATCTCCGAGAGTGACGTCACACTGACTGAAGATGGTGTTTAACGGGTAGTTGATGAGCCCTACAGGTGCATCATCTGGCAGGTTTGTTCCATTCTCGTTAGTAATTTTCACTCTGAGATGCAACAGCGTATCGTTGAGATCCAGATACTTTTCTCCGTCTCCCGGAATGAAAAACTCGATCGGCCCTCCATCGGTGATTGCTGATAAAGGCTGGATCTCGGTGTAAATTTTATCTTCGATCGATAGCTGCGTCATCGGGGCAGAAAATAAGTCCAACTCTGCCAGCGTGCACTCTGATGATTTGTTATGTAAAAGAGCCATTATTTAAATATATCAAAACTTGCGGATGACTTCCTTCCTCTTCGTTTGTCAGCTGCGACTGATCTTCTTTTTCGCGTTTGTCGTTGTTTTTTAACCGTCCTTAAACGATCACCAGGGGGTCTTGTTCTGGGTCTTTTGGATAAAACCATAATTCCTGAACCTTCTTGACCGTCGATGTGTGCAGAACCACTCATTTTACTCACGGCTCTACCGATGACATCCGAAGCGATATTTGATGCAGCCGTTTTAAGATGGGGTTTTGCAATTGCAAATCCTTTTTTAACCAGAGGGGATACGAAGCGGAATAATTTTGAAAATAATGATCCAATTCCGCGTCCGTACATGACCGGGGCCCTATAAAACCCTGGCAGATTACCGCCTGATTGACTTACATAGTAATTTACAAAGCGATTTGGATCACGTCTCAGACTTAGATGTGCCATGTTCTCTCTTGCCTGCTTGATGCAGTGTTGAATGACCAGCGTAATATGAATGATAACCAATCAATCTTAGAGGTTATATACATATCTCTGGAATAGTTTATACAAATAAAATTTATCTCAGGCTACGTTGTGATATCACCGGTCTGAAGTGTAGTCTTATGACGGTCTTTCCATAGACGAAATTTACAGGAACGTTTTGGTCCGATTTAATTTCTATATTGATATTTTCAATATGTCTTCTGGAGACTGGAAGGTAGTGGGCGGGGTTAAACGTCTGAGTAATCATATCACTGAATGTGCCTTGTACTTTGACGGTCCGCAGTAAAGGTGCAAAAGTGTCGCCTACTATTTGTGGGCTGACCACGTCGCTGTAACAGTATAGGTGATAGAAACCAGCCTTTATATCCGCCGGAAAAGGAGCCAGTTTTGGTTCAGAAACATGAATCCATTCCCCTGGTTTCACGCCCATCATATAAGCTAGAGTGCTGAAGAAGCGTATTTCATACGGACTATTTGCTTGAAATGCAAATCTCTTTTGAACTTTGCTGAAATTAATGCGTAAACCCGATTTCAATTTTTTGAAAAACATTTCCATCTCTGTCTCGAGTTGAACAACGCTGTTATAGTAGCCACTTCTGATCCTTTGCGTATTGATCTCCACATCACCAACCTTCCTCCATTCAAAGTAGGCATCATAATCCGGTAAATTATGCCATGTATGAGGGTATGAAATCTCGGCTAATGCAACCATCCATTGGCCTTCTAAATCAATATGTTGAGCTAAATTTACACGGAAACTTGAACTGGTATTATTTTTAAACACTTCCATGCTAGCATTAGATGGAAGAGTAACGTAAAAGCCATCATCCTCTACCTGACGGTTCATGATGCTGTGTCAACTGTGAGGTTTAGTGCAAACCTTTTTTATACATTTCGAAGTTCATCAAACTTGATCCAACTGTTGAATTTCTCAGGCCAGTTTTTCCAGCTTACAAAAACCTGTTTGACTCCCTTGACCGTACGTCGTTTTAATATTTTTTCCACTTGATACATCTTGTCGTTAAATATTTTTACTTTTTGAAGTTCCTCAGCGTAAAAGGAACCCTCGATAGGTTCTCCATCCAAATCTTTGAGTTTGTATACAGGAGGAGAACGGGGTATCCGGTCATAGACTGTAAACACTTCATCCGTAAAACTCTGTTCGTATTTTTTGTCAAACACTCCACGGACCTTGGATATTCTGACAAGATCCCCTTGTTTAAACGTTGTCACTGAGTCCTTGCAATATCTGTTGGACTTGACATCATACAGATTCTGAAACACTTGAAAGGCATTTTCTGGGGTCACTTCCATAGGGCTCATTTTAATGCTGGAGTGGTAGGAATGGTTGTAGCTTCTAGCTAGGTTTTGCAGTACATCGACGTACCGCCGGGTATTGTTAGCTGTAAAATATCTCCACATCCTTGTTTTTAATGTGCGGTTAAATCTCTCGACCACTGAAGCTTTTGCTTCACTCGCTGTGGCAAAATGTTCAATACCGTGTTTCTCCATTAAAACTTTAAATTTCTTGTTAAAAAATTCTTTACCTGCATCAGTCTGAAGTTTTTTGGGGATCTGACTTTCTGTAAAAACTGATTCAAATGCCTTTACCACCTCAGCGGCTGTTTTCCTCTTCAAAACTCGTACATACGCCCTTTTTGAAAAGATGTCAATGACTGTTAATAAATAATTATAACCATCATTTTCCATGGCCAGAGCTTGCATGTCACAGAGATCAGCCTGGAACTGCCTCAATGGTCTGGTGACAAAAACTCTGTTTCTCGGGAACTTTATTCTTGCAGGTTTATGTAGAGTATAGGTATCTTCTCCTGATAAAAAATCTTTAACTTTTTCAACCGCAACCTTCTTTCCCGTTTCATCTTGGATAACCCTCCTCAGCCTATCTACACCCCCAAAACTTCCCGGATTTGAAGGGCTATAATATACTTTCTTCATCAGCCGTCTTCCTGCCATCTCTGCCGATTACTTGTTAAATAATGAGAAAAAAACACACAGGAGGGTAGATTTATCCTTATTTTTTTTTTATTTTTTATTTTTTATTTAATATAAACAAAAAACAACCAGAAAAACAAAATCAGATAAAATGCAGATGAATTCAAACACTACTAGCTTTTTAAACAACACTTTTGGGAAAGGTTACTATGTTCCTACTTTAATTGTATTTAATAGTAAAAAGAAAAAAGAAGAAAAATCATATAATGCAGATTAACTAAAGTACTGGAATACTAAAAAAAAAAAAAAAAAATGATACAACAACAAGTCATCAAACATGTGAGATCAGTTTGTCAGTCCATAGCACTCTGAAACAGAGTTAAGTTGTTTGAGATGTTTCTCATCGACCATGCGATCATAAACGTGCGCTATTGCACTGTGGATGCCTTGTACCGATTTCAGTTCATATAAAACCGTCTTGGCAATCGTCTTCACTCTGAAGTCATCCGCTTGTATGCTTCGAAGTACCAGAAGATTCTGAATAGCAGGAATGAGTTTGGGGGTTACGAGTCGTCGTACGATGCGTTGAAAGTTGACTTGGTAATAATCCTCCCCCAGTGCCTCCAGGCAATGGTGTTGACGCTGGCTTGGGTGGTTCGTTATACATCCATAGCAGGTTTCTCTGACATAGTTCAAAGAGGTTATGTTGAATAAATGAAGTATCGCTGTTTTCACCGTATTGATGAGGGTGGTTGAGAACCAACCGTCAATTTCGTCCTCCTGGTTACTCTCATCCTCTGCTGAAGGCTGAGGGTCCTCCATCGGTTCCAGGGTTTGTGTAGGGGCTTCGGTAGAGGGTGAGTAGCCGGTGGCTACCTCCTCCTCCACGACCACCTTCATGTCTTCAGGCAGGACATTCGCGTCTACAGACTCAGCCATGAATAGCGGTGATGGTGAGCAGAGGTCTGGAGAAAGCGGTAGATATTTCATGTTGTATCCTGTAGGTGATGCAGGACTGTAGTGGTTTTCTGAGAATGAGGATGTTGAGGTGGATGGTGAGAAGAGGTCAGGGGAAGGCGGATGATATGAAGCTTTCATCGTGCTCAGGAGAGAAGTGGATCTCTGCTCGGTGGTTGTAGAGATCCCTGTATGGTGTCGGTCCACTCATTCTCATGATACGATTCTCAGTGTCTGTGAGCTTGCAGTTATCCCCCCCGTATATATATCATAGGAAGGGGCGTGTCCTCAGAAGAGGGTTCGTTCTAAACGTAAAACAGGAAACGTCAGCGTTTTTTTCACTGACATGACATCGATCCAACTTCGTGACTTTTGGAAAAGGTCGGAAAGACGATGTCCAATTTCACTCATCTTCTCTGCCCAAGCTTCAAACGGCAGAGCCAGCATTGTCTTGAATACGCCGCAGTCCTGATTGAAAGCCTCCAACACAAACAGATCTGAGGGACTCGTCCGGTTGTTCCTGCGTCTGCTTGCCCGAAAAGACCAGCGGCCATTTGCTGTGGTTTTTGACCCCCACACTGCGCTAAAGAGAGGTTCTCTCTCAGCTATTTCAACATCGGATGGTATATGAAACATTCTCGCCCGTTTTACAGGTCGAGGAGACAGTTCATTTTCTTCTTCTTCTTCTTTCTCCCTCTCATGCCTTGAGACTGTTTCAGGGCTATCATTAAGGTGCGGGATTGCAAGCTTTAACACAGCCCAGTCGTTGTGGGTGAGTGTACACAGAGCCAGTGATCCATTAAATACCTCGTCTTGATCCAATTGATACAGGCAAAGCTCTCCTATTTCATACATAAAAATATAACCCCAGCTGCCAACCAGGCCATATGGCTCCAAAGACCATTCTTCCTGCAGAGTCTTGAACGGGGGTCTTTGTACCCTGCAGATGTAGTATGTTGATTTCTTAGGAGCATTCAATTCACGGGATGAATACTGGTAGACGGTCACTGGGGTTTCGCACAGAACTGACATACCTCTTGGCCGAACCGAGGTCTGATTTTCAACCATGGTTGTTGAAGTTGATTTTGGATCCTCATCATCGGTAGAGTATGTCACGACGGGAATTCCGATAGGTATCTCCGTTGAGGAAGTATATGATGCAGTTGCTTGTTCATCATCATCATCTTGGCACGCGTTGCGTTTCTCCTCCGCTTGACGATAAACTCTCTTAACTCTAGCCATTGTTGAACGGGTGTTCTTTTTTTTTCCAACGAATGCTGCATGTAAAGTGCAGAGTTTTATCTCTGTATTTAAAGTAAACACTAAGGCACGCCCTATTGTTTTCATTGGGTTATTCAAGGTTTAACGATGCTTACAAACACACCCCCTCTATTTTTAATTGGTGCTGATGCCAAACAGTTTCCGATAATACCATATTTGTCTTGTTCTATTTATAACAAACACACCCCTGTGTTTTAATTGACTCATTTAAGGTATTGCCCCTAATGACGACAACCAATCAGCATCCACTGTTACGCCCCCCTTGGACACACCACCTGCTTGACCACGTGACCTCCTGCCCACGTGGCAACCACATGGCGCCCATATGGCCCCCACCGGAAATCCCGCCCTCACCGGAAGTCCCACCCACCTGTCAAAAAGTTTGATGAAAGGGTGTACTTAAATTCTCTATCATATCCTACATGGTTTACTATTCTTATAGCTTTTTTTTTTTTGCAAACTGTAACCTTGCTGCAGGGCAACAATCCTACAACCAAAGCTATAATAGAACAGTTTAGATCAAAGCAGAAGGGAAAGCTGAAAAGCATGTATCTGTTAGAATGGTCCGGTTACTGTCCCCACCTATGTCTAACTGAAAAGTTTTCAAATGATTTTAAAGCTAATAATGCCTATCACATAAAATTCCACAAGGTTGCTAGTATTTAGACAAAACTGGAGACAAACATCACCAGTTAGAGACTAGTTTAACTGCTGCCACAATTTCCAAAAATATTACAGAATTTGTTTAATTATCGACTGTAATCGTTCATGGAAAAGCATAACCTGATCAATGAAAGTTAGTATGGGTTCAGATCTAAACGATCAACAACATCAGCCGTATTAGAGTCTATAGAACAAATTATGTCTGCAATCGATAATACGAATATTGTTGCAGGACTATTTCTAGACATAAAAAAAGATGTTTGACATGATAAATTCTGATGTATTAATAAAGTTTTACCTAGTTTTAAATTACTTGACATATTATGCAGAGATTTTACCAAACTTCGCTACAGTCATTAATATCATTGCAAAAATGGGCAATAAAAGTAATCAACAAGGTTGATTATTTGGATCACATGAATGCACTATTCATAAAATCTAAACTGTTAAAATTTACTGGCATAGTGGAACTACAAACAGCTATTATCTTGTTTGAAGCGTAGTCTGTAGCCTAGTCTCAGGCCTGAATCAAGTCAGGCTTGAGTCACAAATGTAATGACTTTGGACTTGACTTGGACTTTCACTCCAATAACTTGTCACTTCCCTAGGACTTGTACCCTTTAAATTAAAAATGATTGATATCTTACACCAAACAAAAATGGTGTTTTGACAGAACCGCACATTGTGAGCAACAGTGGAACTGTGCCAACCCGCACACCCTGCTGCACGAAGCACGCAATGCGCCAATATTTCCTTCCCCTGTTGCTGCAACAGGCAGGTTGCATCTACTGTGTTGTTTAACTGCTTTTTTCCTGCACCCTATGATGACAGCGAAGAAGCCAAAGGGGATAATGCAGTGCTCTCCTCCAGCTGAAAGAGGTCTGCTTTAAGACTAAGAGCAACCCCAATGTCTTCCCTGAAGTCATAATCAAAGTGCTTTTCTTCAAATAAATAAAGAAAGAAAGAAAGCAAAAAAATATATAAGTTATGATATCCCCTAATCCACTTAATTCCAAACCGATGGGTCACCCAAAGAAAAGGTGTTCTTTAGCTTTTTTATTTAGGTTTAACTAATGTGTCACAAATGCACAATTTTGCGGCAATTATAGTTTAGGTTTAATGACACTATTCTGCTGAAAATGTATTTGATTTATTTCATTCTGTCTTTTTTTTTCCTACAGCCAGTTTTTTTTTTCTCAGAATCCCCACATCTAACGTAACAGAGACAAAACTATACACATTTAGAAAAAAAAAAAGTTAGATGTTGTTCTGGGTTCAGTTGTGACCCCTTGGATGAGTTGTTGCTAGGAGGTAGGCCGGCTGCTCCACTGTTCCATGTTTTTCCATTTGTAGATAAAGGCTCTCAATATGATTTAGTGTTTGTTCCAAAGCCATAGAAGTAGCTTTGTAACCCTTTTGCGGATAGATGTCGTGACTTTGTTTCTCATGTGTTCTGGCATTTCTTTAGATTTTTTTACCCTAGATTTGTATTTACACTTCTATCTTTGATATGAAATGTGTGTAATGATTTAAAAATCACCAAAAAAAAACCAAAAAAAAACCAGAAGAAATCTGTAAGGGGACAAATGCTTACAACACTGTATTAAACAGTGATAAAGCAATACAGGCAACAAAAGGAAGTGTTTTTTTTAAGCATTCACTGGTATTTCAAGGTTTTAAAACTAAAGAAACATACATTTCATGTCAAATATAATATAATTTTATTTATAAAAGTTACCAATAGATAGGATTACTTGGCATAAATCCTGATCTACTTCCTTGGCAACGTGCATCAGACCAAGAATAGGTTGGCTGGAAAGAGGAATCTCTATTATTACTGCCAAGTCTGACCTCATTTTTGCCACTGTGTGCATTGCTGTATGCTGACAAGTGTGTGGTACATTCTCTAAACTATTACACCAGCTCAGCTTGTCCACTGTGGCAACACAGGAGGGGTAGAGCAATTGCAGACCTAGAGATTTTCTTACAAATTAATTTAGGAAAAAGACTTTTGAACAAAGGTGTATGAGAACCGAACTGGACTGAACTGAACCGTTGCAGAGTGCAACGAAAACATCTGCTTGACAGTTGTGTTCAACAGTCAGATCACATTCTTGTGTCAAATCACTAACTGGTAACAGGAGCTTTGCTAAGCTACCTGCAACCCATTTTAATGTATTAAACAGTACAAACAATCAACCCTTCTCCTGAATAAGTCTACGGCAAAATATTTTATCACTTTTTAGTAAATCTTGGTAACCTAATATAGGTATAATCATCTTTTTTTTCTTCTTTTTACTTGTGTTCAGGTTTGTTGCTCAGGATATTTATGTTCATTTCCATGATCAAAGAAACTGTAAGTAGCTGTGATCACAGCTGAAAATTACCTAAAAGAGATGATGGCATAATTGAAAAGCTGAACTCAGGCGTTACTTGCAAAAACTAAGGGTCAGCCCAAAAACAAAGTAGAGAAAGCAAAGTCTCCATCTACATTTAAAGATTTATGTGGAAATACATCCAGTGAAGAGAAAAAAGTCAAAAGACTGGAGAATTTAAAAGTGCACTGTCAGGGAGTCCAGTCTGTCTGTACTTTGCCACAGTTTTAAATGACATATATACATATTTCTGGTCTATACTCTCATGTCCAAGAGCATGTCTCAGCACTTTCCTCCCAGCTACTGTGTCGCCAAATTGACTTACTTTATATTAGCAAGTCATGCAGGGCCTGTGCAAGTCTCACTTTTCTCCACATAATCAGTTAGGGTTTTACTGGTGAGGTCTAACTGCACTACAGTATGTAGGTCTCAAAACAAAAATCTTAGAAGGCTATCTGTCATGTCACTGGAGTTTGTCTTCTGGTTGTATCTTCACAGGTAAAAAAGGTAAAAACCACTGTGAAAGAAAGCATTTTCTTAACTCAGGTTGTTGCACTCCCTGCCCTGTTCTCTTCCCTGAGGTTTTGGTTGTTGCTTTCCTGAAATCCAGTATTTCAAATGTTTCATAATCCTCGGGCAAATTATTTTTCCAAAAGAGAGTCTGTTTTTGGTGGGAGAAGAAAATCCATCCTCTTCACCTGTTTACTTCCACGGAGCTCACCCACGTTTCCTGCATGGATGGTATTTGCAGTAAACATAGTAACTCCATCCTTTCTCTGTGTGGTCACACATGGTTTTAAAATATTCCCATTAGAAAAGTGTTTTTATCAAGAAAATCAGTCTTTTTCATAAGTACTACAGTAGCATTGAGCTGCTTTGAAATTTCATCATCTGCTCTGAGGAACAAGAAAAAGGCCAATTAGGATTTATTTGTCAGTCAGTCAGTCATTTTCTACCGCTTATTCCATAGTGGGTCACAGGGGAGCTGGTGCCTATCTCCAGCAGTCTATGAACGAGAGGCAGGGTACACCCTGGACAGGTCGCCAGTCCATCTCAGGGCAACACACAGACAACCACACACACACTCATACATACACCTAAGGGCAATTTAGAGAGACCAATTAACCTAACAGGCATGTCTTTGAACTGTGGGAGGAAGCCGGAGTACCCGTGAGAACCCACGCATGCACGGGGAGAACATGCAAACTCCATGCAGAAAGACCCCAGGCTGGGAATCAAACCCAGGACCTTCTTGCTGCAAGGCAACAGTGCTACCAACTGCGCCACCGTGCAGCCCTGGATTTATTTATGTATTTATTTATTTGCTTTTTAAAATATAGGGCATGAGGCTCAGCCTTGTGGGAATATAGAAAATTAACACAATTTGTGTAAATATAATTGAAGTACACTTTATCTTTTCTATTGTTTCAAGGCTGCTGTTATTGAAGGTGTCTTATGCGTTTCTCTTATGTCTTTTATCTGTCATGGAAGTAATATTTTAAATATTCTTCACAAATACATTGGAATTTACATGTAAAAGAAAAAAGTCATCCTAGAAAGTGTGTTTTCAAGATTGAGGTTTAGTGATCCAGAAGTCCTTATTATTGGAATGGTTTAAATTCCTCAGCATCGAGTCAGCCAGTGGTGCTCCAGCTGTGGAGACATTTCCTGGTGATGTCCAAACAGGTTCCCTCACAAACATCTATCTTGACTTTCAGCTGTTTTGTGAACTATTAATACAGTGTCTTGGGCTTTTTACAAATAAGAGGATTTAAACATTTTTGTGCAGATTTTTTGCACTTCATAACATGGAAAAACAGGCTTCAACGTATTCATATCATTACCAGTAAATGCTACAGAGATGGCTTTTTCTCTGGATTCATAAACATCTTGTTCAACAGATCCACATGAGCCTAAGCACGGTTTGCTAACATTCATGCACCTATTTGAGGAAATGGAGAAGAAGAGGCTCCATTAAGAACCTTAGTGTATATGAACTCTGTTGGCAAAACATTCTACATCCTGCACACCCAAATCCTGAGATCAAAGGAACAAAGAGCACATTTCATGACTTGAAGTTGGCCGGTCATCCCGAGTTTCTCTCTTTAATGTGTGTAAATATTATTCATAAAAGTGTTGAAAGCTTTCTGAGGTATAAGTCAGGTAAATCCAACCTGACTTTAAGTAGACGGAAAATGTATTTAGAAAGCAATAGCTATATTTTCCAAGCTCCAGAGAAGACTGTGTTGACATGTAGCCTATAGATAAAGGATGAAATAGTAAGAGAAAAAACTGGTATCACAAATATTTTTCTCAAAGGGATTTCAGTCTCTTTGATAGCTTCTAGATGACTTTTCCCCATTACTCCACAAAGTATGTAGAAAATATGCACAGCTTCATTCTATTTATGCATGTGTGCATGTATTGTCTGCATGCATTTGTGTGAGAATGATTTACCCATCTACCTCCACTCTTGTTCTTTATGGATTAAATAATCAGTTTGCAGCCTGCCAGAGAATTCAGATCATTAAAATAGCTTTCTTAAAGCACATCAAAGAAAACAAACTAAATCCTGTATTGTAGTACCATTCCCATTTTTGTAAGTATTAGAATGATTTTGTTAAGCAGTAACATTTGAGTCTATCTTGTTCTTCTCACACAAGCTTCTGTGACCTTTTTTGATGGCCTTGTACTCCATTTTATTCTTCCTTTTAGATTATGCAGTCCATTCTTCTATTTAAGTGTTTCTTCCATTATTGGCAAAATAATCATGGTTTTCTTAGTTTAAAAGCTGAGCATAGCATATTTATAAATGGATTAGCTTGTTAGCATATTAATTTGTCGTGAGAATGTTTAAGGGCCTTTTTACCCAAAGATTTACTTTTGGTCACATTCATGCAAATTTCTGAACAAAGAAAATCAGTGCACTTTTCAGTCTGCTGAATATTTTCAAGGGTCTTTTAGGAGTAAAACAGAGGGATCTGATTTATGTTTTCTTACGAGTACTTGCCTGGAAAATTATTATGATCAGACCTCAACTCTGATGAGAGCTAACCCAACCCTAATCCAGCAGTGTTTTGGTCACAGCGCAATCTAGGGTAAAAGAAGGATTCAGGGATCAATGGAAAAATTAAGTACTACCAGTGATTCAGTTGCTTGTAGAACCACGTTTAGCAGGAAACACCCAGAATAAATGTCTCTGGTTTGTCTTTTTCTGTGTCTCTTTTAGAAGTAGAGGAACTTTGCCCCACTATTCTTTACAGTAGTGCTTCAGTTAATTAAGGTTTAGATGCATTTGTTACTACACTTGTCCACAATGTTTCCAAGAATCACAGCATTTCAAACACGTCTGAAATTTGACTGATCCATTGCAACACTGATGTAAAGTCGCTGCTGTGTTTAGGAGTACACTCCTGTTTGGGCATTCTCAAAACAGCAAACTCTGCACACATATGGAATATATTCAAAAACAGCCTCTCCAAAAAAATAAGAATTTATTTAAAAAAAAAATGTCAACTATAAGTTAAATATTTTTCAGTTAATAAACTCTTTATTGGGCTAAAACAATTGTGGGTGGCATTTTAACTAGTCATTACATGGCATAAAGGACTCCTAAAATGGCAGGGAGGAACGTCTATGGAGCCGTAATATTGACTGTTGCCACTAGCATTAGTGGCTTTGACTAACAAAGGAAATTAACTTATTTACCAACCCTTTTATTTTTACATGTGCTTGGAATACTATTGACACAACTATTAAGATGTATGTGAGCAGCAGCAGCAGAAGCGCATTATGACCGATCTGTGTTTAAACCATTCATTAAAATAAAGTTCGTTGTAACTTTAAAACACAACTCAGGACAAATAGACTAGCCTCAAGGCTTAGAGGCCTGTTCACATTAGCTTCACCAGGTAGCCTTTAACCACCACAAATAAAGCAAAACACCATGAAATAAACAGTATTTACATTGTTTCAGCCTAAACAAATTTTTCTGCCCAAATGCCACCTCTTCTGTGAACAGTTCTGATAAACAGTAGGGGGGGAGGTCCGATGTGCGATGGGTTACATGGAGGACGGCATCCTGTCAAGGTACAACACTTGTGGTTTGTTATGACAGCACTCTGTTTAGACTTTTACTACCAAAGTCACATTGCACACCATGAATTACCATGATGAGAGTAATTAGACATTCAACATTATATAATATATATTTTTATTTATCACAGCCAGAACGAGTCAGAGCATGTGGATTTTAAAAGACCTGTGATAACAAGTATTGTAGCTAATATATACACATTTGCTTGCAGCATGTGATAATTATCTTTTCCACCACTCAACTGCAAGCATCATTATGGGAGTGGCATGATAAACTGCACTGGAAACTTAAGTATGTCACCCTGTGAGGTGCTGAGGGGGAGGGGCGACCTAGAAGTGCTGGTTTGTTTTTGGTTTTCTTCTGCAGATAAGAGCAGCTGCCATAGACTAAGGCTGAAACTGTGAGGGGTTGCTATGCATGTGTGCAAAATAAAAAAGTAAACCTCCTATACATCAGAATGTCTAAATACAGTTCACAGGGTGTGTGTAGGCGAAAGTGTGAATACAGGAAAGTGTGCAGTAGAAACATCACTAGCAAATACCAAATCACCAATCTAATTCCTACAAGTATACAACATTTAACTTTATTCTGGTGATTCTCTCTTAGGTTTAACCTTTGTTGTAAAAGAATCTAAAGTTTTCCTTTTATGTGTGAGCTTATAAAACCAGCGTGAAGTAAAGAAAGAAGAAACTATAAAAGGCGCAGATTTTTATATGTTGTGTAAAGACTCTCCTCTGAAAAGGTGAAACTAAGGTGTGGTGAAATAATGTTTAGAGACAAGCTCATTACCGCCGCACAATGGCAGCCCACTGCTCCCTATAAGGGATGGGTTAAATGCAGAGGGCAAATTTCGTTGTAATGTACATGTGCAATGACCAATAAAGATTATTATTATTATTATTATTATTATTATTCTGGCTTATCATTGTTTAATTCTGAGGAGGGTAGCATTACCATAATGCCTGGTTGGCTGGCTGGGACACAAGCTGATTGGAGCTCCACCTGTGTTTTATGGCAGGGAAGGTGGGGGTTGATGGGGGACTGAGCTGTGAGCTTGACATCAAATTAGCATTGATAGCAGTGGTGGCAATGTTTCTCTTGCAATCACATTGCACCAGCCCCTATCACTTGTTTCTCACTTCTCATAAAATCTTTAATTGTTTCTTTGCTCTTCTGATCCTATTTGAACTCTCATGTAGATTTTGTCCCCTATTTTATTCTTCAAATTGCATTCTAATGTTGTTAATTTCATGTTATCTTTTGTTCCTTCAAGCATATTTATTTACTTTCAGAGTAAATAAATGAAACAATTTGATTAAATATGTATTTAGGACTTTCAGCTTAGTAAACTAATATGAACCCCTACCAATTTTTCAATTTTGAATTAAAAAAATGTAATTCACTATATAATTGTTCATAGGCATAGAGCCTCTAATTAGGAGTTAAATGTCATTTTTTCTATTAAGAAATTAATTTCAGAAATGTTGTTATTGACAGAAGTACTTCAACCCTTTAACTGTTTCTCCGTTTTTGAAATGTGGCATGCCACTACCACAAACCTGAATGTATTTAATTAGGATTTTATGTGATAGGCCAACACAGGGTAATGTATAACTGTGAAATGGAAGGAAAATTATACATGATCATATCTTATCACTCTTTTTACAAATAAAAATCTTAAATATGTGATGTGCATTTGTATTAACCCTCCTTTAATCTAATACCCCTAAACAAATCTATTGCTACAAATTGCTATCATACATCACCTAGTTAGTAAGCAAAATCTATTTGGGTGTAGTTTATTTTAAAGTGGCGGAACACCTATGAGTCATGGCAGGGAAGCAGCCGTTGCAAGAAAATGAAAGAAATACTGTCTAAAGGGCAGTTATGGTCCGGTGAGATGGAAACTGAACTTTTTTGCATAATTTTTTGCATAATTTTTTGGCAAAATCCTAACACTGCTTATATTCTGAAAACACCATCCCCAAGGAGAAACATGGTGGAGGCATCATCATGCTGTGGAGATGTTTTTCATAGCAGAAATATGGAAGCTGGACAGAGTTGAAAGAATGATGGCTGAAGCTAATTAAAAGCAATGATGGAAAAAAAAAAAACATGTTAGTGGCTGCAAAAGACTTGAAACTGGGGTGGATGTTCACCTTCCAGCAGGATAATGATCCTAAACACAACAGAGCTACTATGGACCCACTATATCCCAAAAAACCTACAACTGTAGCTGGATTGACAGATAGTTCTACAATAGTATTGACTCAGGGGACAGAGACAAATCCAAATCACACTTATTAGATTTTTGTTTGTGAAAGACCTTTAAAACTATAAATTATTGTCCAAGCACTTCTCAGTTTCCCCAAAACTTTGTGTTGGGACATCACATAAACTTTCAATAAACAACACTGAAAGTTGATGTTGTAATGTGATGAAATGTCAAAAGGTTAAAAAAAGGTATGAATACATTTGCAAGGCACTATATATTGTGTTGGCCAGACATTTTGTGCAGTACTTATATTACTGTATAATACTTGCTAACATAATTCGAATCCCGTTTCAGCTTAAAATAATTATTAGTAAACTTTTACAAATAAATGTAATGTATCCCTAACTAGTTGTGAATGCAATTGGTACTTAAGTCTTAATGGTTCATTCTTGCTTTCGTTACAGCCAAAAGACTTCACTGGTGTTAGCCTCACATGACATGTTAGTTCACACAATGTGCAGTGTAACAACATGCAGAATGAGGGAGTTGGTAAGTGTGACACTGCTTTCCTGCCCCTCGTCACACAGCAAGGAGTCCTACTCCTGAGTGACAACTTTACAGCAAAGTGTTGACAAAAATAAGAAGAGGTAAATAAAAGATATTCAAAAAAGTGAGGAGTAGTCATTTCAGGTATTTTTCTGAATGACTTACTCTGCCTTTTACTCGGGCTCTCATACATGATCAACAAACACACACAGACATGGTGCCACAGAGCAAGATAAACAAACACACTCCCACCAGAAGGCTGTATCAGTGCCTCGAGATAAACGCATATACAGGCTGAACTTTACACAGCCCTATCATGCCCTGAGTGTATCAGAGGACACGCAGACAGACAAGTGATGATGAGCCAACTCTGGAGGGACTCTGATGTGCTTGCAGGGTCAGGGTGATTTCAGCTGGCACGTGCTGGCATTAAATGATCTCAAGAACCTCCAAGCTAGCAGCAGACCTCACTGACATTTTAAAATAAAGATGTGCTCATCAGAAACATGCATTTGTACTTGTAAGTCTAATCATATATTGAATATTACACAAACAATTATCATCAGCATTTCCACTTCAACTTTGCTCTGAAGCCAAACAGCTATATCTAATGGAATATTGGGCAACAGCCATCAGAGGTCAGACTTATGTGTCAAATCATTAGTTATATAATTGCAAGAGAAAAGCCTAAATAGGATAGTTAGAAATTGAGGCTGTTTTATATTTCTGCCAACCTTTCAAAATTCAGAAAACCTCAAACTTTACTGTGAAACGGTCCTTCAGAAACCCAACTTTGTTCAAAAATTACTTATTTTGTGTTGACACACTGGAATTTATTCTAGCCTGGGCAAAACAATGTTACTAGTTATCCATTACCAGGTCTCATCACCAAGGACACTGGGTGTTTTGCTTTCAGCAACACTATTATTCAGGTCTGCCTAAGTTTAACGTTTTCTGTGATACTCCTTATAAAACATGTTTCTAAACAGTGTAAAAGCCCAGTAGCCTCATAATGCTGATATTTAAGAACAGAACTTATTTATTTTTCTCCACTAATAAGCTCCTTAAAGTCCCAGTTTAGATAAGCTTATGGCTTTAAAAATGCTAAATGGTTTAGCAGCCGGTTAACTAACAGCCTTTGGTTGTTTTAGGGCAGGTTTTCAAGCTAAACAGAGTTGGACTTTGAATGACTTTGTTAGCTAACAGCTCAGTGAGGTTGTGTTTTAATCCAGTTAATTTGGCTTAACAGAGTTACAGTTTGTCTTAGTTAGCTTGCTGTTAGCGAACAGCTAATTTTTAAATTCAGGTGGTTCTCAGGCTAAATTGAGTTATTCTTCAATTGACTTTGTTAGCCAATAGTCTAGAACGGTTGTGTTTTTGTTGAGGAAGTGCTCACACTGAGCAAAGTCATGCTTTAACTGAGTTTAACCATCATGACACTGAAGGCAACAATTAGCCAACACCCCAGCTTGAAATATATGTGCTGGGAACTTTTTAGGTGTGCTTTGCATGTACAGACAATCTTTAATTGGAGCATATTAGTGTTAGATAACATCAATTTCATTCCCACATAACTGGTACCACAAAAAACCACACTTTCTGCATTCACAGTATTCTTCAGGTTTTAGGGTAATTAACTGAAGCAAATTAACTATTAGCTTCAGGGGAAATAATTAAGAACGAGGTGTTGTGTCAAGAAAACCCTGATCACCCTTAAGAAGGTATTTTGCCCCAACATGTTTGTAAAACCCCTAAACAGATGCCTCAGATTACACAACCATAAACACAAAATGAACACAGTTTCCTTTTTTTCCCAAGCTTTTTAATACAAACTTAATAAACTATCAGTCCCTCTTAACATGTAAGACACTGACTCCGAATACTTTGTTATACCGTTTGCTTTATCAAGTATTGCACAATGTAGGTACAAAATTAATATACGATTACATTTTGTCCATAATATAGCAAAAATCTTTAAACTCTTAACAGAAAATACAACTCTTATATTTTTGTCAAAAAAGCAAATATTCTTAAATCCCACCACAACGGAATAGTCTGTACACAATCTTCAGGATAGTCAATGTTTTTTTTTTTTTAAAGATGGATTCATTTTATAATTTCAATAAAAAAAGGAAACATAAAGGTGCTGCAGCCATCACAGATCACTGGAGTAGTAAAAAGATATAAATGCAATATCATGTTGTAGAAACATAGATACTCTGATATTTTACAAACTCTGTACTAAATTAAATTATACAATTAGAAAAAGGCCAGGAATTCCCACTTATTGATGCCAATTTCTTGAAAAACTGGCAATGTCCAGTTATATTTAAATACTGAAAGAGGCCATGACTTATAGTGGTGTTTTTTTTTTTTTTTTTTGTATCTTAAAACAGTTACATAAAAAATATTTTGTGCTTGGTTGGCAAAAGAAATAACAATAATGCATTTTAAAGTTTAGGTAACCAAGCTTGAACAACTTGTACTACAAACTTCATTAAGAAAAAAAAAAAAAAAAAGAAGAAAAAGAAACAAGTATAACTCAAGGGGACAAAGTAAATCACCCTCGGGCTCATGCTCTTGGACTTGAAACTCGGATTTTACAGGTTACAAGTCTTTTTTTTCCTTTTATATTTGACATTCTGTTTTTGTTTAAACTTTTTGAAATGTGCATTTATGTTTGTTTCCCCCATCACATTATCTCTGGTCGTTTCCGTATGAAGTAGTAGCTTAAGTAGTACCTTTAAGTGTACTAGTTGGCCATGACTGGCTGGAATTGCTGGTTAGAATACTGCATGTTGCCTAAGCTGAAACTCAAGCCATCCATGAGGGACTTGTCGTTAAGGGCACCATAGGCCGCAAACACATCGAAGGCATTGCTGTACTGCAAAGGGCTGTCTGCGGGGAACAGAGCACTCTGACTGCCTTGGCCCTGCAGACTAGGGAACACAAACTCCTTGGCATTGGGGGACAGGGCAGAGGGCTTCTGGTGCTGCTGTTGCTGCACACCAAGTCCCAGCCCATACAGTGAGTGCATGGAGGTGGAAATGGCTTTCTGTTTCAGGAGACTGTTCACATTCAGGCCCAAGTTGGTGGGAGAGGTACGTGCCACTTTGTTCCCAGCACCGCTGCCGTTGTTGCCGTTGCGTCCACTGCTCTTCATCTTAGTGGAGCCAAACTTGGTAGCTGCGAAGGTGGCTGTTGTGAAGGTTAAAGGCTGCATGGAGCGGGGCATGAAAGTGGGGCTGACCGCCGCTGAATGGCCGAAGGGCGGAGAGGGAGAGCTAGAGCCTGGAGAGGTCCCGTTCAAAGGTTCGCTGATGGGCATAAAGACCTGAGCGTCTGGATTGAAACTATTCTTGATCTCCTTGTCCAAGTCAACCCCTCCATTCCCAGCCGCACTTTCATTGCTGTCATCAACATACAACACTTTAACCGGACCCTTCTCGCCAATCTGATAGGACACCTCGTAGGGGTCAATCCACACACTGAGGTCCTGGGGGAGATTATTGCGGACGTCTTCGATTTCCAATCCGCTCTCTTTTGCTGCTTTCTCCACCACAGGGTCAACCTTCTCACCCACATGGATGCATCTGAAGCCTGAGCCCTTATATGGCTTGTCTGGGTACCAGTGTCCTTCATACTTCTGCTTCAGCTGCCGCTCCAGCTCCTCGCCAAAGATGTTGACCCGTCTCCTCGGCAACTTGTTGTACAGGTATGAGATGATGAAGTTGAGAGCTACTTGGATTTCAAGCTGCATAGTGAACTGCTGAAGTGTGCCAGGTACGTGGAGATTAGCTGGCTCTGACCTCGAACGTGTCCACCGGCTCGGCTTCGTTTATCCGTGTTCGGCAACACAGAGACCTGTTCCAGGCAGGGGAGGCAAAAATTAAAAGTGCTGGTTTTGTAAAAGTGGTGTCCTTCCACAGGGTGTGATAGATTTTCCTGAAACAATAATAAGGCAAAAAGAAAGGAATCGTGAATAAATGTGAGAATATTCAGGAAGAATATGTTAAAATAGACTTGTTAATTGATTTTTATGGTTCATTATACAGCAACATTTGTTTTGGTTGCAGTGACATCAGATGCGCATTACCAAAATGTCCTGCAATTAAGGAAAAATTATGCAACATTAATATAATCCCATCTGGATAAAATATTTCATGTTGATCCTGCACCTACGTCCACATAGAGGTAAAAAAAAGTAGGCACTGGGCATATTGACCTTGCACTAGAATAGGAAATCCTCTTACATAACACCCTACTGGGCTGCCTCCATAAGGAAGGAGGAGAGGAAAAGTACTGCGGGGGATTTTGCGTTAAATTAACACTAAACTTAACCGAATTAATGCACTGGCAATACCTGATAATGGTGGATACGTTTGTGAGGAAATGGTTGGGGGGTGGATTTTAAAGCTTGAAGGACGCTGTCACGGGGTTTGTTTTTGTCCGATTAGTCCCACTGACAAACTGTGTCGAAATAGGACCAAACCGCGTCTACACCCGTGTTTGGCAATTTTAACAGAGAGAAGAGGAAATTTTTAGCAGATTAAACGGCTATTTGGTAAATATTCAGTGAGACACGGTGGTGTTAAAATAATCGCCTCGCAATGTGACGTGCAAGAGGCCAGAACTTGTTGAGAATGATCAATACTTAAAAACCAATTCCTTAACCCGTTTTGCGAGAAAAAGAAATACACTAAAACAAATAATCTGGTTACAATCTTCTAATTAACGACTCTCATATGAATAGCATTTAATTTTATACGGTTAAACGGGCATATTGGTGCAATATCACAAAAATAATCAGGTTACACCAGCAAAACGAAGATTCAACCGCACATTATATCCACTATTTGCACGGAAATACTGTCATTTTATTCTTTGACATGAAATAAGGCATTCTGAACAGTTTTATCTTACCCCTCCCAATAAGTTCGTCGACTGACGACTGACGCTGCAAATCAGCTTACAAAGTATGAGCTGGACTATAATACATGCAAAAACTAGACACCCACACAAATATATACATATATGTAAAAAGAACACTTACTATTTTTGTAAAAAATGAAAATTCTCAGTAGTTCTGAAGTACCGTTGGTTAGTGCAAATAGAAAAAAAAAGTATAAATACTTTCTTCACATAGAATATATTAGCGTTACAAAAAAGGTATTCCAGTACGTGGTGATTTTTGGAGGATTGGCGATTAAGGTTTCAGTTTTTAAGGTTATTTTGCTTTTTTAAAATTCCTTTCTTCTGTCAGCAGGCTTTGCAGAATAGCTCCCTCCTACTCGGGAGTTTCGCAACTTCGTCCCCTTCTGCCTCGGCGTTTCCTGAATTTATAGACTCCCTCCGCCGCGGACACGAGACAAGGCGGTGATGCGGTTTCAGAGGTCAAAACAATACCCGGGGAGGCGATTGGTCAAAGGGACGAATGCCGCCCCATGAGGGTTGACGCGAACGTGCGTTCATTGGCTGAAGGGTGCTGTCAATCTGAGGCATATGATTCTGAGAAATGGGAGGAACGCCAGTGATGGGGGGGGTTGCGTCAGAGATAACCTAGGACTGTGCTCACAGCATAAGGCAAGAGAAATTTATAATGAAAGGCAAAAAGTGCTATTTAAAAACAAAATCTCATTAGTTTTTGAAACACATACGTGTCTTGAGACAATATTTGTATGACTGTACTATTTGTGCTGCAAATCTTATTGAATCGTACTGAATAATGTTCTAGGAGCATGTGGGCTGGTCTCACCATCATTAGATTTATTAGTGACAATATGCTTCTAATTACCGTTCAATTCATACGGCAAAACTTTACAATAAGTCGTTTGCTTGATTTTGCGCACAGAACTCAGCTTTTCAATGTTTATTTTCCACATACTACATTACTGCAACCTGCCCAGACAAACAGCAGGAGCTTTTACATGGGCTACGTGCGTTGCCTGAGAGGAGATTCCCTACAGCGGAACAATACAGCAGTGTGGGTGGTGCTTAGTGCTATCTTGAAAATACAAGCGGTGATTGGTCCAAAACGGGGCAGGAGCCCAACAGTGAATGGTGTGCCCGTATCCAAGGTGCTGATGTCGGCTGCGCACGTCATCGCTCCGCTTAACTGCAGCCTGTTGCCCAGTTTTTAAAAGGCTCTAACACACTTATAGGTGTATGCTAATGACAAGTGAACAGAGAGGCTGGCAGGTGCTGTGAGACTTCAATTATAGTTACAGGAGAGTGACGGTAAACCGATAATTAAAAGGATATATGTGCTGTGAAAAATAGAAATATCACAGAACAGTGAAAATGAAGGCAATAACAGGAAAGTCACACATACAGGGATAGTTCTATTTTTGTGAGGTTCAGTTCAAGGTTACACAATGTTAGAATCTTACTTTCCAGTAGAAAACTCTTGAAGTGTTTTCATTTGGTTTAAATCTGTATTAGTTGGTTTGAAAAGAGAGCTAAGGGGGCCTGAGTCCAACATGGACTTGTACTGTCTTAAAACAACTCCAGTTTTAAAGATGTAATTGCTGTTTACACAAATGCTCTGTAATTAACACAACATAAAAGTGTAAACATGACAATGATTTAAAATCTTCATTAAAAAGTGTTTCTATAAACTGCTCTGGTGCTTTTGAGATGTTACTTGTAAGATAGTAGATGTCCACCTTGGGCTTGTGTTCTCTCAGATTAGCTGATAGCTTCTTCCAAGTTCTTCAAAGTGGACATCTACGTTCCTTAAACAACACCAATATCAAACAGATCACAGCATTTCATTGGAAGGCTAATTTATGTGCCTTTGAACATTCCCTATGTTTGCATTCGATCATTATTTACAAAAGAGTCAATTATCATTCACTACATTGGAAGTGGAAGTTGAAGGCAGTGTGCCACCAATAATTTTCCTGTGGGAAACACATTCTGAGAATAAAACATGTAAAGTGTCTCTGAAAATGGTATTGTTCTGATATTAAACTCAGGCAGTCTAAACATAAAAATAGCATCACTTAAATGTAATATTTTGCTTTTGTATACTGCTTTATTCTTATAGTAGTGGTAATGTATAGATATTATATGGTTAATCTGACCAGAAAGGCCTTACACGTTACATTCTCAGTATGTGTTTATGGCAGAAAGATCATTGGATGTCAGAGCCCCTCCTACCTCCATTTGCAATGTAAATAACCATAGCTTTTCTGTAAATAATGATCCAATAAAAATGTGGTGGGAATTTTAAAGGTTCATAAAATAGCATTATTAGAGTTGTTCTAAGATGTAGAAGTCCGTTTTGGTCTTCGTCCCTCCTATCTAACATTTAGCTACAACCTCTAGGAGCAAATTATTGATTTATATTGCATGGGGAGGCCTAAAGAGTTATCTACTGCAGAAAAATATGAACTGCTCACAACCTTTTAAAAGAACATCACTTCAAAAATCTGAGCTGTTCCTTTAATATGTTATTATCCTTAAAACTATTGCTAGCCTATGTTTTGGTTACAAAACAGAAGCTGGTTTGTACAGGCAGAGTGGACTTTCAGACATTCTTCAAGTACTCAAGTTTGCCAAGCAGTCATGTGTTTGTTGTGACCACACAAATATAAATGTACACAAATAGGCTCCCAATGGGAAGCTTCCACCAGAATCAAACACAAAGCAAAGATGGGAACTCTGTAGGCACAAATGAGGGGAGAAAAATTGGACATTGCTCTGTATATTCAGATTACAGTATATATTACATCGGAGGAGTGATTCGTATGCAAAAGTGTTTATACAGTCCTGGCAAAGCCTTTTGAGTTGTTTTGTTGTAAACTTTCAGCAAATCTAATGTCACTGTTATTAGGTTCAGTTGCATGAAAGTATTCTGTGCATGCAGATTTATATGCTGTGCTAGATGGAATATGCTCTGTGCACATCATATATCTAATATGTGTGGTGTTTGTAAGTGCAACCAAAAGCCATAATCTACCACATCAAGGTTATGAGTCATTACAAAGCATACTATGTCTGCAGTATTGTCGTACGGTCTAATCTTCCTATCATTAGATATAAACTGTTCATTACCTTCTATTGTCTCTGGTATGTCTGCTGAAGCTCCAGAGGTGCACAGCTGCACATCAATTAGAACACACCCTTCCTATGATGGCAGCAGAATGATGTGGTGATGCTATTCTTCAGCACGGACAGGGAAACCTGTAAGAGTTTGATGTTGAAAGAGAAATGGATGGCGCTAAACATGGGTCAGTCATGGATGAAAATAAAACTGAAGGTGGCAGAAGACTTGAGACTGGGGTAGACATTCACCCTCCAACAATGGCCCTAAATATACAGCTAGAGCTACAATGCAGCAGTTTGGATTGAAGCATGTCTTCGTGTTAGAATGGCGCAGTCAACGTTCAGACTGAAATTTAATAGAGAAGCTTGTGGCGAGACATGAAAATGTTCACAGACGCTGTCAGCTCACTCTGAGCTATTTGCAAAGATGAATGGGCAAAATCTTCAATCTCTAGATGTGAAAAATTGGTTGAGACATACACAAAAGACTGGCAGCTGTAATTGCAGCAGAGTGTTCTATCTCTCAGGGAGCTTTGTACCAATGCATGCCCCACTTTTTAGATTTTTCTTTACAAAAAAATTGAAAACCATCTTTTCTTTCACCTCACAGTCATGTTGTACTTTGTGTGGGTCTATCACTTGAAATTCCAATAAAATCCATTGAGCTTTGAGGTTGTAATATAACAAAATGTGAAATGGGTTAAGGGGCAAGAGCAACTCTATTCATTAATGACTGTAGAAATAGGTTAATCTATGTAATAAATGTGTGGCAACTCATTTTCATCATGTCAAGCAACCAAACAAATTTGATCCCAACTGTGCTCTTTTATAACAAAACAAGGACAATATCCCAGTATCTCCTCATCATCTATTGAAGGTCATTTAAAAGCAAACCCCATATTGTTGCATAAGATGCATTTGGTACAAGATCTCAACCTAGATGTACGTATTAAAACAAACTTGATTTCTGACAGGAAATGATAAACAGAAGCTATTGTTTTTACTGCTGCATAGTGATATAAATGCAAACAGATGTGCGACACGCAGATGAGTTTCAGCATAATAATAGACATTCACTGTAAGAACAACTAGTTCTCCAGAGAAAAAAACACATGTGGTAACAATATATATGAGCTCAAACATCTTTTTTAATCCCTGTAAAAAACTAGTCATTATGTGTGTTTATGTATTAATATGCGGTCTTACTGCAGCATTCGACACACAAAACACAAGATTTATCACAAACTGTATCACTTCCATGTCTGCCTCACCTCTCCCTTTCAGTTTTTTTTAATTCCTGCCTCGTCGCCCTCCCTCATTCTAGCTCGGATGGAAAACCTTTGACGTCACTGCTTGTTATTACTTAACACAACTGAGCAGAGTGCCTTGGGCTCCTTGTAATAGGCAGACGCTTTGCTTCCCCTTTGAAGAGACGAAGAGAAACGGAGAGGGAGATTGTGGGTGAAATTGGGTCTAAAATTAGGATTTAAAGGATTTTACTTTCTTTGTTTACCAAAGCTTAAAGTAAACTAAGACATAACAAGAATCAAATAATTAAAAACAAGATGTTTAAGCTTTTTGTTGACTGGAGGCTTCAGGCAAACTGACTATGGCTAAAAAGAATCACTGTCAGGCTAGTAAAATAAACATTAACCAGAAGAGAAATCTGGTAAAGTGCAGTTAGATATTTCCACATGCACAGCAACGCAAACTCTTTTCACACATTGAGTGCTCCACAATGCCAAGCCAATTCATTATGTTGGCATGATTCACCTTTACTGTACAGCAACCAAACTAAAGTGGAAGAAGCCTACATCAGTGTGGCCTTTCAAATATCATGCCGACATGGCGGAAAAAGACAAATACGGGCAGAAAAATGTCAAAACAATCCAGCTTGAAAAGGGCTAAAGTCGGTTAGTGTCACTTAGCGTTAAAATTAGTAGGCAAATCCTCTCTTCAGCTTGACTAGGACAAGATCCAACCATGTCTGCTATGACTTAGTCTGTAGAAAGAATGTATGAAAAGAGACAGGTCTTTCTTAAATCTTATATTTCTTAAGTCACTGGCTTTATGCTTCTGCCACTGCTTGTAAAGATGTATAAATAGCTTTAAAATAAATTAATACAGAGCAATAATACAATCTCAAACTGAGGAGTTTAGAAAAATTCTGATTTTAATTTCAATTCAATTTATTTATATAGCGCCAATTTACAACACATGTCATCTCAAGGCACTTCACAAAAGTCAGGTACATACATTCCAATTAATACTAATCATTGAACAGTGCAGTCAGATTCAGTTATTTATTCAAATTGGATAAAAAGTTTTTCTGTCTAAGGAAACCCAGCAGATTGCAAAACCCAGCAGATTGCATCCAGTCAGTGACTTGCAGCATTCACTCCTCCCAGATGAGCATGTAGAGACAGTGGACAGTCACTGGCGTTGACTTTGCAGCAATCCTTCATACTGAGCATGCATGTAGCGACAGTGGAGAAGAAAAACTCCCTTTTAACAGGAAGAAACCTCCAGCAGAACCAGGCTCAGTGTGAGCGGCCATCAGCCACGACCGACTGGGGGTTTGAGAGAACAGAGCAGAGACACAAAGAGAACAAAGAAGTACTGATCCAGGAGTACTTTCTATGGGAAGGAAAAGTAAATGTAATGGATGTAGCTCCTTTAGTCGTTTCACCTAGAAAGAAAGAACAGATAAACTCTGAGCCAGTTTCAAGGTTAGAGTCTGAAACAGAGCACATATAATTAGTTTCAGTAAAAAGCTCAGTCAATCGCCATGTCTTGGAGAGAGAAAAGGTTTAAACACTGAAAGACAGGGCCATTGGGATCATCGGTAGAGGGTGAGCATTAAGTTGTTGCCAGCAGAAGCTTGGACGATGCCCCTCTCCAGAAAGGTGTCACAGGTAGACACAGAGTCAGGCCAGGTGTAGCTTCTAGGAAGAGAAAGAGAGAGATCAAAGATAAAAGCTGAAATAACAGCAAATAATGCGAAATTGGAGAGTAGTGTGAGAATGTAGCGAACAGGGTGAATCAGAATCAGAATCAGAATCAGAATCAGAATCAGAAAAGCTTTATTGCCAAGTACGTTTTTGGACATACAAGGAATTTGTTTTGGCGTAGTCGATGCAATACAATACAAATTAAACAGTATAAACATATCTACAATATAATATAAATATATGTGCACAGTTTTAAGTGAGTGAGAGTAAATATAGAGCAGTATAAGATGCAAGAGCAATACAACAGTGCAGGTGATCATTGTGCAAGTATGGCAGTGCAAGTAAAGCAGGAGTCCATGCTGAGCGTTAATGTAACGCATAGAGTTGCAGGTTACAAGTGTCCTGTCAGCAAAAAAAAGGGGGGAAGTGTCAGGGTGGTTTCTGGGCTTTGTTAACCAGGCTGGTGGCAGATCGGAAAAAAATGTTCTTGTGGCCGTGAGGTTTTGGTCCGGATGACCGCAGCCTCCTACCAGAGGGGAGAGTCTCAAAGAGTCTGTGACCAGGGTGGGAGGGATCAGCCAGAATCTTCCCTGCCCGCTTCAGAGTCCTGGAGGTATACAGTTCCTGGAGCGACAGTAGACTGCAGCCAATCACCTACTCAGCAGACCGAATGACACGCTGCAGCCTGCCCTTATCCTTGGCTGTAGCAGCGGCGTACCAGATGGTGATGGAGGAGGTGAGGATGGACTCAATGATGGCTGTGTAGTAGTGCACCATCATAGTCTTTGGCAGGTTGAATATTTTCAGCTGCTGCAGGAAGAACATCCTCTGCTGGGCTTTCTTGATGAGGGAGCTGATGTTTGGCTCCCACTTGAGATCCTGGGAGATGATGGTTCCCAGGAAGCGGAACGATTCCACAGTGTCAATTGTGGAGTCACAGAGGGTGATGGGGGCAGGTGGGGCTGGGTTCTGCCTGAAGTCCACAACCATCTCACTGTCTTTAGAGCATTGAGCTCAAGGTTGTTCTGGCTG
The DNA here is from genome assembly GCF_021462225.1 of Girardinichthys multiradiatus. Taxonomy (NCBI): domain Eukaryota; kingdom Metazoa; phylum Chordata; class Actinopteri; order Cyprinodontiformes; family Goodeidae; genus Girardinichthys; species Girardinichthys multiradiatus. Next base: position 19,368,611 of record NC_061818.1, read on the forward strand.
CACCAGTTCCAACAGATGGTCCACCTCCCATCTGTACACGGACTCGTCAACCATCAGAGATGAGTCCGATCAGGGGTGGTGTCGTCCGCAAACTTCAGAAGCTTGACAGACGGTGACTGGAGGTGCAGCTGTTGGTGTACAGGGAGAAGAGCAGAGGAAAGAGAACACAGCCTTGGGGGGAACTGGTGCTGATGGTCAGGGAGTCAGAGACGTGCTTCCCCAGCCTCACGCGCTGCTTCCTGTCAGACAGGAAGTCAGTGATCCACCTGCAGGTGGAGTCGGGCACACTCAGCTGGGAGAGCTTCTCCTGTTGCAGAACTGGGACGATGGTGTTGAAGGCAGAGCTGAAATCCACAAACAGGATCCTGGCATAGGTTCCTGTGGAGTCCAGGTGCCGGAGGATGAAGTGAAGGGCTAGGTTGACTGCATCATCTACAGACCTGTTGGCACTGTAGGCAAACTGCAGGGGGTCCAGGAGGGGGTCGGTGATGTCTTTTAGGTGTGAGAGCACAAGGCGCTCAAAGGACTTCATCACCACAGAGGTCAGGGCGACGGGTCTGAAGTCATTAAGCCCTGTCGTCCTTGGCTTCTTGGGAACAGGGACGATGGTGGAGGACTTGAAGCAGGCTGGCACATGACATGTCTCCAGTGAGGTGTTAAAAATGTCTGTGAAGACTGAAGACAGCTGATCAGCGCATTGCTTCAGGCTGGCTGGTGAGACAGAATCCGGACCAGCAGTTTTCCGGGGGTTATGTCTCCTTAAGAGTTTGTTGACGTCCCTCTCCTGGATGGAAAGAGCCGTCCTCGGCGTGGGTAGGGGGCTGGTGGGGGGGAACTTCAGGGTGGGGGTTGGAGGTGCCAAGTCCCTCTTGAGGTCGGGGAGGTGGGGGTGGTGGATTGTGGCTGCAGGTGTTGGAGGGTGTCGTGGAGGAGGGTTGCAGGACTGTCCCTTTGTCTTTCAAAGCGGCAGTAGAACTCGTTCAGGTCGTTGGCGAGGCGTCGGTCGTTGATGGAGTGGGGGGCTTTCAGCTTGTCGTTGGTGATCTGCCTGAGCCCTTTCCAGACAGATGCAGAGTCGTTGGCTGAGAACTGGTTTGGAGCTTCTCAGAGTACAGTCGTTTGGCCTCTTTCACTGCCTTGCCAAACTTGCACTTTGCCTCTCTGTATATGTCTTTGTCCCCACTCCTGAAGGCCTCTTCCTTATCCAGTCTTAACCTTCTGAGTTTAGCTGTGAACCAGGGTTTGTCGCTGTTGTAACTCACCCTGGTGCATGATGGTACACAACTGTCCTCACAGAAGCTGATGTAGGAAGTCACAGCCTCTGTGTACTCGTCCAGACTGCTGGTAGTAGTCCTGAACACATCCCAGTCTGTACAGCCTAAACACGCCTGGAGATTCTCCACAGCCTCACTGCTCCACTTCCTTGTCGTCCTCACAACAGGTTTGCAGAGCTTTAGTTTCTGCCTGTATGCAGGAATCAGGTGGACCATGATGTGGTCGGATTGGCCCAGTGCAGCACGTGGGACGGCGTGATAAGCGTCTCTGATGGTGGTGTAACAGTGATCCAGAATGTTGTCCTCTCTGGTCGGACATTTTATAAACTGTCTATATTTGGGGAGTTCGTGGGTGAGAGTACCTTTGTTAAAGTCACCAGCGACGATTACTAAGGAGTCCGGGTCGGTCCGCTCCACATTCAGTATCTGGTCGGCGAGCATGCGCTGTGCGACCTGCACGTTAGCTTGCGGCGGGATGTAAACACCGACCAGGATGAACGAAGCGAACTCACGGGGGGAATAGAAAGGCTTACAGTTTATGATGAAGGATTCCAGGTCTGGAGAACAGTGCTGCTGAATCACTGTCACGTCGTTGCACCAACCACTGTTGAGGTAAAAACAGATTCCTCCACCTTTCACTTTGCCGGAGAGTTCCGTGTCTCTGTCCGCTCTGTAGAGCTGGAATCCTGCCAGCTGCAGCACAAAACTGCCGATGAATAAAAGTCCCTGTTTTTCCCCAACAGCAGTTGTAGTTCCTCAATTTTGTTGGGAAGTGAGTGCACGTTAGAGAGAAATAGTAGGCAGAAAAGTGGGAAATAACTCCTCTGGTGTAGTAGCCCTGATGTTCATGAGTTCTTCTCTGGTGAGAGAGCTCCGGGTACCATCACAGAAGACCGTTTTAAAGCAAAAAACAAAACAAAACAATGCGCACCAACACGCCGAGGCAACCATCTGCGGCACCATCTTGGACCCTCAATGCGCCATCTTGGACCCTCAAGTGGTCATTATGTCCTCCAGCAGCCTAAGCCTATAGCAGCATAACTATAGAGATAGCTCAGGATAACCTAAGCCACTCTAACTATAAGGTTTATTAAAAAGGAAGGTTTTAAGCCTAGCCTTAAAAGTAGACAGTTTGTCCATCTAGAGCCCACTGATGGCCATTGTTATACTAAAAATCATAACGATTGGGATACCTCTCTCTGTCAGATTGACCATAACCATTGGAAAAGAGAGGGGGTCATACAGGTAGCAGAAATGGAGGGTGTGTTTGCACCTTGTGGTGGATGCTTCTACCACCACCACCACCACCACAAAGTGTTAGTATTGTTTCATTGTTTTACATTTATTAGTTTCAGATTACACTATACATAAGTTGAAGTTATTTTATTTAGACAGATAATTTCTAATGGGTGCACACTTTAAGATTTGCCTTTACCACTTTATAGTGATGCCGTTTGGACTTCATGGGGCTCCTGCCATATTCCAGCGCCTAATGGATAAGGTACTCGATGGCCTCTCACATTTTGCCTCTGCATATCTGGATGACATCATTGTTTACAGTAACTGTTGGGATGAACACTTGCAACACCTAAAAGTGGTCTTTGAGTGTCTACAGAAAGCAGGATTGACAGTGAATCCAGCAAAGTGTGCCATTGCAAAGAGGGAGACGGAGTACCTGGGTTTTGTTATTGGAGGAGGACTGGTGAAGCCACAAATTCAAAAAATTGAAGCCATCCAGTCCTGCCCCCTTCCACAGACAAGAAAACAACTTAAATCCTTCTTGGGTATGTCTGGTTGGTACCACAGATTTATTACCAATTACTCTGCCAGAGCTTCTCTTCTTACAGACATGACCAGTCTTCGCGGCCCAAATGTTCTACGGTGGTCTGATGAAGCTAAGTCGGCATTTAAAGACATTCAGCAGGCCCTAAGCCGAGATCCTGTGCTCCATTGCCCTAATTTCCAGCAGGATTTTGTTTTACAAACTGATGCTTCAGATAAAGGTCTTGGTGCTGTGTTGTTGCAAGGCCCCCCAAATGACCGCCATCCAATTGCCTTCATCAGCCGAAAGCTTCTTCCTAGAGAAACCCGTTATTCCACTATTGAGAAGGAATGCCTGGCTATAAAGTGGGCTCTGGATTCACTTCGATATTATCTTCTTGGAAGACATTTTGTACTGGAAACTGACTACAAAGCCTTAAAATGTCTGGAGAGGATGAAGGACACCAATAGTCGAATAACCCGCTGGTACCTGACAATGCAACCCTACAAGTTTGAGGTGCATTAGATCCCTGGCAAGCAGAATATTACTGCTGACTACCTGTCCCGCTGTGTCGGTGAGCCTTCAGAGGAGGGGGAGTGTGTGGTGGATGCTTCTACCACCACCACCACCACAAAGTGTTAGTATTGTTTCATTGTTTTACATTTATTAGTTTCAGATGACACTATAGATGAGTTTAAGTTATTTTATTTAGCCAGATATTTTCTAATGGGTGCACACTTTAAGATTTGTCTGAATGGTTTACTTATACTTGTTTTTCTTTCTTTGAGGTTCTGGAGGTGGAAGCCATGAACGTACCATTATTCCAAAAGACTGAGGGGGGGACTTAACTTCTTAACTTGTTAAAGTTGTCAGTCATTTTGTCACTTTAGTATTCACTTATTTGTGTTAAGTTAAAGATTAATTTGTGTCATTTATGATTGTTAATTAGTTTATATGTATTTTTCTAATTTGTTCTTATGTTGTGCCTTCCCCATTTGAGTCTAGGTTATTCCACCCCTATTTAAGTAGTCTTTGTTTTTTGGTCTGGAGGTCAGTTTTGTTGCTGTTCAGTTGACCTCAGCTGAGTTGGGGCCCAAACTCATGTCATTTATTATCTGAGTTATTTTTGTATTGAAGTTTACCTTTTGTTAACTATTTTTGATAGTATTAAATTGAAGTTTTTTTGAACACCTTTTGTCCTTGCTTAAGTCTGGTCCACCACAGTTGGTGTCAGGAGAGGGATCAGTCAGTTAAGGACATTGGTGTATTTAATTTTTTCCTGGTTTTGACCATTTTTGCAATAACTACCTCTGATTTTTTTTTTTTTCTCTCTTGCCTTTTTTTTTCTGAGAGGAAAAAATGCCTGGAAGGGGAAGAGGACGAACAAGAGGACCCAGCTCTGATCCAGCTGAAAGAGATGATGTTGAGGAAGGTGGAGCTGTTGGTGGAGTGTTTGACATGGAAGAGAAGGGGAGTGAACCAACACTTTCAGATTTGGCTAGTCTTCTCAGAGCCCATCTAGGACAACAGAAGGCCAAGGAGGACTACTGGACCAGAGAAGCTGCTAAACAAGAACAGAAATTTGAGGAACTGGAAAAACATTTCAGCTTTTTTAGAAGTAAGATTCACTCTCAGACCACTTCCCCAGTGCGGCCTACACAACCACCAGATCCTGGAGTAGCAGCTTCCCCGCAACACAGTCTATCAGGTGACCTTCTCTATGCACATTCTCCGGCACCTAAATTACAAAAACTTAGTGAAGAGGATGACATTGATCACTTTCTCATTACTTTTGAAAGAATGGCTTCTGCCTGCAGGTGGCCAAAAACTGACTGGGCTTTTCACTTAATACTTCTGCTAACAGGCAATGCTAGAAGTGCCTTTGTGCATATGGATGTTGATTTGTCTATGATCTATGACCAAGTTAAACTAGCTATTTTGCAGAAGTATGAGATTAACAGTGAAACCTACAGGCAAATATTTCGCTCGCTTCAGGTAGAGCCTGAAGAAACTCCAAAAGAGCTCTACAAAAGGCTGAAGGAGCTTTATAGTAAATTGGTGCAACCTAATGGTAAAACAATGGAACAAATCAATGAAATAATTATTCCTGAGCAGAATTTAAAAATGTTGTCATCAGAGCTACAGGTGTGGATAAAGGAACATAATCCAAAGACTGCAAAGAAGGCTGCTGAACTGGCTGATGTGTTTGTGGCTGCTAGCAGGAGGAACTTGTCTTGGGCTTTCCAAAGCTGGAAAAAGGATGGCTGCAAGCATTCATCAGCCCAACAGGTTTCAGTTGTGGGTAAGCCCCCTGTGAAAAGATTTGACACCAAATTTCAGGGGAAGAAGCCTGTCTGTTACTTATGTGGACAGGAGGGTCACACCAAACCAATGTGCCCTCAAAATGCTGTTAAATTGTCCCAGATGTGTTTTGTGCCCAAGGAAGAGACTCAAAATGCTGGATCAAAGCAGCCATTAATGGAGACGTATGTGAAGCTCAATGGTCAGGCACTGATAGATACAGGGAGTACACAGACCTTGGTCCAGCAAAGGTATGTTCCACCTCAGTCTGTTTGCACCAGTGAGACCGTCCCAATCTACTCTATCCACGGTGATGAAAGGAAGTATCCAACAGCAGATGTCAATGTGACCATAAAGGGACAAACTTATCTGCTTAATGTTGGGGTAGTAAATAACTTGCCATTTCCAGTAATCCTCGGCAGTGACCTACCAGTGCTTATCGACCTGTTACACCCTCCTCAGTGTAATGTCGCTCTAACTCGGGCTCAAGCAAAGCAGCCTGAGGAAATTGTTTCAGATCTTAGTACCTTGCCATTTCACAATGTGGAATTTTCCACAGAAAAAATAAAAGTCAGGAAGTCCAAAGGCCTGCGGAGGAAGGAAAAGTTTCAAGGGACGGTGATAGTTCCTCCTGACACCCCACAGCCTGAGGTACTCCAAGAGTTTAAAATTCCTGGTAATATATTGGAGCTGCCGCACCAGGATTCAAATCTTGTGAAGTATTTTAAAGAGGCAAAAGTCAACAAAAATTATTTTGTCATTCAGAAGGACATTCTCTACAGACAAAATTGACCAATTAAACAGCTTGTGGTTCCTAGAGCAGTGAGATAAACTGTTTTGAAGTTTGGCCATTCTATTCCCTGGGCTGGCCATCTGGGGAAGCATAAGACCTTAGCCCGTATAAAGCGCTGTTTCTATTGGCCTGGCTTGCATAGAGATGTTGTGCAGTTTTACAGGAGTTGTCCAGAATGTCAAGTTACATCAACCATGCTGCCCAATAAAGCTCCTCTCCAACCTCGTCCAGTTCTGTGTACACCTTTTGTGTCATTTATGTTTGTTAATTAGTTTGTATGTATTTTTCTCATTTGTTCTTATGTTGTGCCTTCCCCATTTGAGTCTAGGTTATTTCACCCCTATTTAAGTAGTCTTGTTTTTGGTCTGGAGGTCAGTTTTGTTGCTGTTCAGTTGACCTCAGCTGAGTTGGGGCCCAAACTCATGTCATTTATTATCTGAGTTATTTTTGTATTGAAGTTTACCTTTTGTTAACTATTTTTGATAGTATGAAATTGAAGTTTTTCCAATTTTTGAACACCTTTTGTCCTTGCTTAAGTCTGGTCCACCACACACCTCAACCATAACTGAGCCGGTTTAGGCTAAACCTGACTCCCCCTTACTCCATCCAACAGGTAGGGAAGAAGACGGAGGTAAAACTAAGGAAGATAGAATGGCTTAAGTTATCCTGAACTAACTATAAGCTTTATCAAAAAGGAAAGTTTTAAGCCAAGCCTTAAAAGTAGACAGGGTGTCTGCCTCACGGACTAAAACTGGGAGCTGGTTCCACAGGAGAGGAGCCTGATAACTAAAAGATCTGCCTCCATTTCTACTTCTAGAGACTCTAGGAACCACCAGTAAACCTGCAGTCTGAGAACGAAGTGCTCTGTTAGGAACGTATGGAACAATCAGATCTCTGATGTATGATAGAGCTAGGTCATTAAGGGCTTTATATGTGAGGAGGAGAATTTTAAATTATATTCTGGATTTAACAGGGAGCCAATGAAGGGAAGCTAAAGTAGGGGAAATGTGATCTCTCTTTTTAATTTTCATCAGAACTCTTGCTGCAGCATTTTGAATCAGCTGAAGGCTTTTAACTGCATTTTGTGGACATCTTAATAGTAAAGAATTACAATAGTCCAGCCTTGAAGTAACAAATGCATGGACTAGTTTTTCAGCGTCACTCATGGACAGGATATATCTAATTTTGTCAATGTTCCGGAGATGAAAGAAGGAAATCCTAGAAACCTGTTTAATATGGGATTTAAATGACATGTCCTGGTCGAAAATAACACCAAGGTTTTTTAAATTATTGTAGGTCAATTTAATGCCATCCAGGTTAAGTGATTGACTAAGCAGTTTCTTTTTTTAAAGACTCCGGTCCAAAGACTACAACTTCTGTCTTGTCTAAATTTAGAAGCAGAAAATTTAAAGTCATCCAAGTTTTTATGTCTTCAAGACATGCTTGTAGTCTATCTAACTGGTTGGGCACATCAGGATTCATGGTTAAGTAAAGCTGAGTGTCATCAGCGTAACAGTGAAAATTGATTATATGCTGCCTGATAATTTGACCTTTTGGAAGCATATACAGTGCCTTGCGAAAGTATTCGGCCCCCTTGAACTGGTCAACCTCTTGCCACATTTCAGGCTTCAAACATAAAGATATAAAATTCAAATTTTTTGTGAAGAATCTACAAGTGGGACACAATCGTGAAGTGGAATGAAATTTATTGGATGTGTCAAACGTTTTTAACAAATAAAAAACAAAAGTGGGGCGTACAATATTATTCGGCCTCCTTGCGTTAATAGTTTGTAGCCCCACCCTTTGCTGCAATTACAGCTGCAAGTTGCTTGGGGTATGTCTCTATCAGTTTTGCACATTGAGAGACTGAAATTCCTGCCCATTCTTCCTTGCAGCTCGAGCTCAGTGAGGTTGGATGGAAAGCATTCATAAACAGCAGTCTTCAGCTCTTCCCACAGATTCTCGATTGGATTCAGGTCTGGACTTTGACTTGGCCATTCCAACACCTGGATACATTTATTTGTGAACCATTCCATTATAGATTTGGCTTTATGTTTTGGATCATTGTCTTGTTGGAAGATAAATCTCCATCCCAGTCCTAGGTCTCTTGAAGACTCCAACAGGTTTTCTTCCAGAATGGTCCTGTATTAGTCCCCATATATCTTCCCATCAATTTTGACCATCTTTCCTGTCCCTGCTGAAGAAAAGCAGGCCCAAACCATGATGCTGCCACCACCATGTTTGACAGTGGGGATGGTGTGTTCAGGGTGATGAGCTGTGTTGCTTTTACGCCAAACATATTGTTTTGCATTGTGGCCAAACAGTTCAATTTTGGTTTCATCTGACCAGACCACCTTCTTCCACATGTTTGGTGTATCTCCCAGGTGGCTTATGGCAAACTTTAAACAAGACCTTTTATGGATATCTTTGAGAAATGGCTTTCTTCTTGCCACTCTTCCATAAAGGCCAGATTTGTGCAGTGTACGACTGATTGTTGTCCTATGGACAGACTCTCCCACCTCAGCTGTAGATCTCTGCAGTTCATTCAGAGTGATCATGGGATCAGTCTTCTCCTTGTTTGAGATGAAAGTTTAGAGGGACGGCCGGGTTTTGGTAGATTCCCGGTGGTCTGATACTCCTTCCATTTCAATATGATTGCTTGCATAGTGCTCCTTGGGACGTTTAAAGCTTGGGAAATCTTTTTGTATCCAAATCCGACTTTAAACTTCTCTACAACAATATCTCAGACCTGCCTGATGTGTTCCTTGGTCTTCATGATGCTCTCTGTGCTTTGAACAGAACCCTGAGACTATCACAGAGCAGGTGCATTTATACGGAGACTTGATTACATACAGGTGGATTCTATTTATCATCATCAGTCATTTGGGACAACATTGGATCATTCAGAAATCATCACTGAACTTCTGGAGTGAGTTTGCTGCACTGAAAGTAAAGGGGCCGAATAATATTGCACGCCCACTTTTCAGTTTTTTATTTGTTAAAAAAGTTTGACACATCCAATAAATTTTATTCCACTTCACGATTGTGTCCCACTTGTTTATTCTTCACAAAAAACTTAAATTTTATATCTTTATGTTTGAAGCCTGAAATGTGGCAAGAGGTTGAAAAGTTCAAGGGGGCCGAGTACTTTCGCAAGGCACTGTATATAGTAAAGAGAATTGGCCCAAGTACTGAACACTGTGGTACTCCACAATTAACCATGGAGTTTAAAGATGATTTATCATTTACATGAACAAACTGGAATCTGTCAGACAGATAAGATTTAAACCAGCCTAGCGCTGTTCCCCTGATCCCTACAGCCTATTCCAGCCTTTCTAAGAGAATATTGTAATCAACTGTATCAATTGCAGCTGAGATCTAACAGGAGAAGTACAGACACAAGTCCATTATCTGAGGCCATAAGAATATCATTAGTGACTTTCAGCAGAGCTGTTTCAGTGCTATGATGAGCTCTGAAGCCTGACTGAAACTCTTCAAACAGGTCATTGCTGTGTAAATGCTCACACATTTGATTAGCAACTATTTTCTCAAGAATTTTAGATAAGAATGGAAGATTGGATATTGGTCTGTAATATTTCAAGTCATCTCAATCAATTGAAGGTTTCTTAAGTAAAGGTTAAATTACAGCTACCTTAAAAGCTTGTGATGCATATCCATTTACTAAGAATCAGAATCAGAATCAGAAAAGCTTTATTGCCAAGTACGTTTTTGGACATACAAGGAATTTGTTTTGGCGTAGTCAGTGCAATACAATACAGATTAAACAGTATAAACATATCTACAATATAATATATGTTAATATATTATATTGTAATATAATATTACATATTATTATTATAATATAAAATTATAATATTGTATAATATATACAATATAATATATGTCAATATATGTGCACAGTTTTAAGTGAGTGAGAGTAAATATAGAGCAGTATAAGATGCAAGAGCAATACAACAGTGCAGATGATCATTGTGCAAGTATGGCAGTGCAAGTAAAGCAGGAGTCCAAGCTGAGCGTTAATGTAACGCATAGAGTTACAGTTTACAAGTGTCCTGTCAGCAAAAAAAAAAAGGGGGGGGGGGAGGGAGTGTCAGTGTGGTTTCCGGGCTTTGTTAACAAGGCTGGTGGCAGATGGGAAAAAACTGTTCTTGTGGCGTGAGGTTTTGGTCCGGATGGACCGCAGCCTCCTGCCAGAGGGGAGAGTTTCAAAGAGTCTGTGACCGGGGTGGGAGGGATCAGCCAGAATCTTCCCAGCCCGCTTCAGGGTCCTGGAGGTATACAGTTCCTGGAGCGACAGTAGACAGCAGCCAATCACCTTCTCAGCAGACCGAATGACACGCTGCAGCCTGCCCTTATCCTTGGCTGTAGCAGATGGCGTACCAGATGGTGATGGAGGAGGTGAGGATGGACTCAATGATGGCTGTGTAGAAGTGCACCATCATAGTCTGTGGCAGGTTGAATTTTTTCAACTGCCGCAGGAAGAACATCCTCTGCTGGGCTTTCTTGATGAGGGAGCTGATGTTTGGCTCCCACTTGAGATCCTGGGAGATGATGGTTCCCAGGAAGCGGAAAGATTCCACAGTGTCAATTGTGGAGTCACAGAGGGTGATGGGGGCAGGTGGGGCTGGGTTCTGCCTGAAGTCCACAACCATCTCCACTGTCTTTAGAGCATTGAGCTCAAGGTTGTTCTGGCTGCACCAGTCCAACAGATGGTCCACCTCCCATCTGTACACGGACTCGTCACCATCAGAGATGAGTCCGATCAGGGTGGTGTCGTCCGCAAACTTCAGAAGCATGACAGACTGGTGACTGGAGGTGCAGCTGTTTGTGTACAGGGAGAAGAGCAGAGGAGAGAGAACACAGCCTTGGGGGGAACCGGTACTGATGGTCAGGGAGTCAGAGACGTGCTTCCCCAGCCTCACGCGCTGCTTCCTGTCAGACAGGAAGTCAGTTATCCACCTACAGGTGGAGTCGGGCACACTCAGCTGGGAGAGTTTCTCCTAAGGATAGGTTAATCATACCTAAAATGGGGCTGGTAATCAGAGGAAACACTTCCTTAAATAATTTGGTTGGGATTGGGTCTAACATACAAGTTGAAGGTTTAGATGAAGCTAATATTTCTGATAACTCAGGAAGCTCCACAGGATCAAAGCAGTCCAAACACAAATCAGGTTCTACAGTTACTTACAATGTTGTCTCACTTGCTGAGGATGAATTAATCATCTTCGGGAGTATGTTTTATTTTTAATAGAATCAATTTTATTTAAGAAGAATTCCATAAAGTCATGACTGCTGAGAGCTAAGGGAATGGATGGCTCAACAGAGCTATTACTTTGTATAAGTTTAGCAACTGTACTAAAGAGAAACCTAGGATTATTCTTGTTCTCTTTTATTAATGATGAGAAATAAGCTGTTCTAGCTTGGTGAAGTGTCTTTTTATACAACAGTAGGCTATTTTTCCAGATTAAGTAGGAATCCTCTAGGTGTGTAAAGCGCCATTTTCTCTCCAATTTTCTAACATTGTGCTTTAAAGTACGCAGATCTAAATTAAACCAGGGAGCCAGCCTCCTATGAATAATTACCTTCTTTTTCAAGGGGGCTGCATTGTCTAATGCACCACGCAATGATGAAGTAACACTATGAACAAGAGAATCAATTTGTGAAGGGGCAGAAACAAAATTATTGCCCTCCACTGTGTTTTTCTGTGATAATGAGGAAATCAAAAGTGGAACAGATTCTTTAAAGGTTGTTACAGCATTGTCTGATAATGATCTACTATAATGAAAATTTATTTCAGGTGTGGAGTACTCGGTTACATTAAACTCAAAGGTTATTAAAAAATGGTCAGACAGGACAGGGTTATGAGAAAATATTGTTATGTCTTTACACTCAATGTCATATGTCAGCACAAGGTCCAGAAAATGAAGACAAAGGTGGGTAGGTTTGTTAATGTTTTGTGCAAAGCCAATTGAGTCTAAGATAGCATTAAAGGCTATATTTAAGCTATCACTTTCAGTGTCAACATGTATGTTAAAATCCCCCACTATAATAACCTTATCTGTATTTAACACTAAATCAGATAAAAGGTCTGAAAACTGATCTAAAAATTGAGAGTAAGGGCCTGGTGGACAAAACAAAACAACAAACATAAGTGGTTTTAGTACTTTGCAATTTGGATGAGGAAAACTAAGGATTAAATATTCAAAAGAGTTGTAGCTTTTGATTGGTCTGGGACTAGTCAATAAATCGGACTGAAAGATGTTTGCTACTCCTCCTCCTCCCCAGTATTTCGAGGAGTGTGAAAATTTAAATAATTAGTAGGAGTTGACTCATTTATTGTAACATAATCCTCTTGCAGCAGTCAGGTTTCTGTGAGACAAAATAAATCAATCTGATTGTCACAAATCAGGTCACTAAATAGCAAAGTCTTTGAAGCGAGAGATCTTATATTCAGTAAGCCAAATGTAATTGTTTAATTGTAATTTAAGTTCATTTAGTCAGTGGGGGAAAATCCCAAACTCATATAACCCCCTTTTGATAGTAGAATAGCCCTTAGTCTTCTCCTATAACATTTGACAACATCATGGCCTGTATTTATGAAACCTTTTAGAAATACTCTTAAGAATGCTGTGTTAGTGTTATTTCAGAATATTCTCAGAGAAATGTCCAGATAAAGTTATGAAAATCTTAAGATAAGTTCACATTCAACACAATAATGGTTTGTTTTCATGAAGAATGTTTGAAATAATGCAGTATATACATGTAGTAAATTACCGACAAGCAATTTCTCCATAAATTTGAAACATATGGTGGTTAACTAACCTTGGATTTTAAGATGAAACCAAACTCAAGAGAAGAGGAAACACTAAAACATTTTCAGTTAGTTGAAGAAAGAAAATAAAATATAAGAGGAAAATTCAGTCCCTCCCTAACCAGTGCATACAAGAAAAAAGTATGGGAGGCCACCTTAAGACTTTTGATTGCATCGCTCATGTATCCTGCATTTGCTCACTATCTGACTGTGAATAAAAATTGTATAATATTCTCTCCAAAACCCACAGAGAAATATTCACCTTTAAGTCCAACTTTAAGCACATCTAAGTCCAACTTTACCTGCATCAGTTATAATATACAGAGTATGCAATACAAAAGAAATAAGGGGAAAATTACCATATATATATATATATATATATATATGCTAATTGTTTCCTTATTTCTTTTGTATTGAATGCTGAAGTCTGAAAGTAGGAGTACATTTCTGAAATTCTCCCCACTTAAGGCTGAAATTCCAATTTGTGAAGTTTGATAAATATGGGTCCAAAGTATATGTAGAGAGATCCTAGACTAGTCCTTTTTGCACAATTTCTCTAGATTGTCCGGAGTTCACTGTGATTTGGTCATATGTTACATGAAAGACTCATTGAAAATTTATTCAAGGTACTTCGAAGAGTTGATCATGACAAGCACTTAACCAAAGTTCCTAGAGCCTTTGGAAGAGAAACTGGTCCACATCATCACAACTACTCTGCAGTTCTTAACAATAGGCATGAACTGCTTTTCCACATATTATTCCTTGCTTAATGCCACACCCACCTGGAGTGTTTGCTGCTGAAAATCTCAATGCTGGTGTCATGTACCCAAAGCATGCAGGGCTGACTAAAATTCCAATATAGTTTAGCAAACTCCATGTTTACATTTGTGATGGAAGGAGAGAAAAGGCTTTTTCCTGCATGACACACAACTGGTTATCATAAATAGAGTGTCTAATATTTGCAAATGCAGAGAGAGCTGGAGCTTATTGATCAGTTTTCAGCTTTATTGATCAACCCTTATTGAAACTAACATTTTGACACCATCTGTGTTTAATCAGAGGACACCGATTTGCACATTTTTACCAGATTAGCCATAGGTGTGGAAGATACTTTATGTTTTTAGAGTGTTGTAGTTTTTTAATTTTCTTTGAGATTTTAAACAGCTGTGACTTCCCTTAAAACATCAGGCACCAATAATCTGCTGTAAGTCACACCATGCATGCACATGGAGGATTTACAGGGCTCAGCGTATGTAAATATAGAGGATATGTTATCAGTTGTCACGGCAGCAGCGTAAATACTTTTCTTCCTTGCACAGTCGCCTTCACAAACCATTGAAGCCATTACATAATTCATCCCATCAAAGGCTGCTGTTGCAACATAAATAGATCTATTTGCCATCTGCAGACAGAGAGAAAAGCAACACACAAAGGCACACAAGCAGTTCAATATGACCATCTTATGCATACAGTATGTGGAGTAGCTAATTGTTATTCTATCATGTGCTATAAAAACATGAAACAAAGAAAACCTGTTTCCTGATATGTATTTTGGTTATATTTGATGGGCTTTGCAAATTAAATGATACATGGAAGGCTTTTTGTCTTCTATGGTACATGTCTTTCTTTGTTTATAACCAGCATAATTTCTGCTGCTCATCTTTTATATTGGGTATGATATCTTTATTAGAAATTCAATGATATTTCAGTTACTTTATGGTTGCATCCTGCATTTTTTCTTATACTTTTCTGTGTTTGTCTCATTCAGTCCTTGGAGCACCGCTAAGTCAAAACCAATGATGCATCTGCTTGCAAACATTGCATAGTATAGAATATTTTTCCAACTTCTTAGTAGTTTGTTCTGACAAACTGAATGATACATGAGTCTTTTCTATACCATGGCCACATGGTTTAAACGTCACAAAGAAGGAGAGAGAGTCAAAAGGAGAACTCTGTATGTGTTTGTGCTGCCACATATATACACAAACTGTCTTAAATGATAGAGCGAAAGGCAAGGTATTGCTAAAATAAGAGAAAGGTTTTAGCATATTTGTTTTAACTGTGGCAGTGACAAGACACATCTCTTGGTTACCCTGACATTATGCTAGTCACGTTGCTGTATTTTTTTCTTTGTACTGTATTCTATCTCCCCAATAGTTTCTGACTTTTAAATATTGGCTCCTTTATTCAGATGAAAAAACACCTGCTTTTAGTCAGTACAGAGACTGTCATAGAATGAAAGAACTACTAGGAGATCTTGTACATTTTCTACATTAGCCTTTAACAGCAGGATGCATTTCAAAAATGGAATGGACAATTTCTAAATTATCTATAAAGTGTGCAAGGTTGTTTGTCATGTGTGTCTCTCTCTGTGTTGCCCTGCAATGAACTGGCGACCTGTCCAGAGTGTACTCCGCCTTTCGCCCGTAGACTGCTTTTACAATTTTACGTTTGCTGCATAATTCCATGTGTTTATTCAGATTTTTGATGCATTCAGTGAGAATCTACGTACAATGTAAGTAGTCATAAACTTAAAGAAAACAATTAAATAGTTGCACACACGTTTGTTTACATATGTTTTTTTAAGATGTGATACCTACATTTGATTGTTTTCTATTCACATGTAGACCTTTACAGGTGTGTACTTTGCATACAGAAAGTAAGAATACACTGTTTTTTTACTAGAACTGACTAAAACTAGACTAAAATCTTTTTGAGTTTTCTTCAATTAAAACTAGACTAAAACTATCACATATAAAAAATGACTAAATGTCACTAAAACTAATTAGCATTTTCGTCCAAAACGTGGCTTTTGATAAATCATTTTCTATTTTCCATCCAAAGCTGAAAACCACCCATAACACAGAAAAAATAAGTAATCTGGAACACACATTCATAAAATATGGTTACGATTATTTATTTTTCTATTTTTGTTTGGTCACCTTCACAGTGTGAAGCACTCCTAAGCTGGTTTTACAATGGAAACAAACTTTGTGTTGAATTTATGGAGACAGTTTCCGGGTATCATGTCCAGAAAATGTAGGAATGAGAACATAGAGCAGCTAACAGAGAATTTATAGCAGTTAAGTCTGGTTATCAGTATCAGCTTTTTATTACTACTATGTACACCAACCAGGCATCGGTCCAGTAACAGGGAAGGTGAATTAAATGATTAGCTCTTCATCATAGACAATGACCCTCTATTTTGTCCCTCCTCAGTTCTGCAACATGCCTGCTGTGGTTCTATAATGCTGGCATGATTTCTAAAAGCACTGTCATACTGGTCCAGTGTAGGCATGGACCAGAATGACATTCTTAATGTATGATTACTTTTAGAAAAAAACATGTATTTATTTATGTAAAAATTTTAAACAAAAATATGTATCATGACGTACTTGCTTTTAATTAAAACAAAATATATATATATATTTTTTAGCCGTGTCCTGTCTGGCAGAGTGTTACTCAGAATTGTTGTCCGAGTGCCGAGAAAAAGCCCAACAGATTTACTTTCTCAAGTGGAGCATTACAGCTAACGCTTTAAAGCGCTGCTTGATATTTATAAAAAGAAACTTTATTAGAAACTGCTTTGGGATTATTTCAGTTGTCAAGGACTTGGAGACAGAAATGAAAAAGAAAAAAAAGAAGCACGAAAGAGAGAAAGGGTGGGCAAAAAGGAAAAGGGGAGAGAAGAAGAATAGAATGGAGGAAAGAAAGAAGGATGAAGAGAATACAAGATGACACCCTGCTTGCTTCTACATCTGCAGGAACATTCATATTACCAGCTTTTTTACCGGAAAGTGCACGGTACTTATGAATGCAAGATGTATTTAATGGTAAATCCGGCTCAATATAGAACATTTGTGTAACTGTTAACACAAATGTTCTATATTGAGCCGCATTTAAACCAATTGTTAATGTCCATTCGTATTGCTAAATAAATACGGTAACTATTGATTATTACAGATATGATAATGTTATCTGCAAGATTTATTTTTATTCTTTTGAATCAAAGACTGAAGAAAAACATAGAATCAGTAGCCACTAAATGTAGTAATAGTTTTCAAGTGCGTAATATATTTTACTGTTCTGCTCTTCTTGGCCAGAATACACCCACTTGATTTATAATTTATGAATGGCCAGAGCCAACTCAGAGAGGGGCTGCAATTTGCAGGTTCCAACGATGGAACTTTGGAGGGGGACCCATTCATCACCAGAGTGATGTATGGGCATGTATGGGTACAAAAAAATAACAGGAAGATAACCCGACGGCCTCGACATCCAACGGTAGAACTCTGGTTGATAACCTGAAGGCGACCAGATCTAATGGTAGAACTCTGGAGGGTCATCCGAAGGCTGTCGGAGGTTAGGAGGACAGGCTGGAAGTTACCAAATTCATTGATAAAGCTCTGTAGGATTATTGTTTAGGGTGGGTCCTTGTTACATCAATCTATGCTTAAAGCAGCCAGAGAAATCCCAGTCACTCATGCACTTTGTATATTTCATCAAAAGTAGTATAGTAACAGTGTTGTGTTGTGTGTCCAAGTTTCAAAAAAGTTCCAAAAGTCTGCCTTGATACTGAATCATGTTTAGTGTGCGTGACAGCTTCAGTGTGATTTATGATTTATGAACAGCTAGGAGCAACTCACAGAGGAGCAAGTTGTTGCATGTTTGTAAGGAAACTTTTTTTGCCACTCTTTTTTTCTTTTTATAGATGTCACAATCCTTCTAGGGTCCCTGGTAGTCCCTGACCACCTCTAAAGGCTGCTTGAGGAATTTGTTGCTTTTGCATCAAAGTGACCACTTTCACACCTGCGTTTTGAGCTGTTTGGTTGCGACTGGATTACTCAAGACACATTTTAGTGCCTACTGGGGTGTTAGGAAAACAAGTTTTGAGGTGGAAAAAAAGTGTAGAGGTGTCAGAACAGAAAGAAGCGACGGGAAAATACTGAGGCATAAAGGGCTAACTGTGAACTGTGAGGATATGGAGAATGAGAAAGCAGTTAAATCCTAGGGGGGTGGGAATAAACTCTGAGAGAATAGTGAGAGAGAAAAAAATAAAGGGCAAGGCATTAGAAATAAAAGGAGGATAGGAGAACATCAATGAGATGATGAAAAATTGATGTGCAACGCTGGAAAGAAAAACCTATTACATTTTAAAATAAGCAAAGTCATCAAAATTTAGACCACCTGCAAACGGCAAAATGTATGACTAAAAACACTTCAGGAGGTTTTTTAGGGTTGGCGGCAGAGTCTGATGCACTTGTCAGAGCTCTGATTAGGACTGACCTGGAAGGCACAAGCAGCAATTAGGATTCACAGAGAGAAATTAGAAGGAAACAGCAGGGGCTTGTCTGCTGTGACGTAGGCCTAATATATGAGAGGAGGGATAAAGCCGGACAACAGAGAAGGAGGATGCAAGAAAAAAAGAGAGGAGGGTGGAAAATAATCCCACTGTTGTGTTGAACAGAGGGAGAGAGATAGAGAGAGAGGCTCTGTGTTTGTGGTTATGGAAAAGTACTTACTTGAATCTGTGTACTCAGCTCCCCACGCAAAGATACACATTGATTTATACATCTCTCTGCAGGCTCTGCCTAGCATCCACTGAATACATAATTACACCCATATCCACAGTAATATATGTGTGTATGAATTTAGCCAGAGTGTGTATGTTGCAATCGATGGGGATAGAGTGGTCATGCACCAGTGGAAACCTCAATCTCACATTTAAATGAGGTTCGGTGTGACAGACTCATAAACCAACCAAATTATCCTGAAAATGTCTGGCTTCCCTCGGAGAATATTTAACACTGTTACCATCCAGACGTCAAAGAAAGCTAATTGGTTCTCATAGGTTGTCTTATACAAATATCTCAACTTAATAAAAATAATTAAGAAAAGAAAGCAGATTTTAATTTGACATGTGAGCTCACTTGATACTAAAGTAACAAAGTTAGAGTAAATTATAATTTTATTGCATTAGCATAATTTTACACTAAAAATAAATAAATTTAAATTTGAGTATAATTATTTAGTGGAAAAAACATTTATTACATAGACAAGTGCCACACTTATTGGCATCCCTAACAATTCCTATTGTAACCAAAGCACTTTTTTTTGTTTAGAGTTTCTAAAAAATTACGTTATTAAGTTGAGTAGGACTAGTGTGTGTTTATCTTCCTAATTCAGGAAATGACTACATAAAATAGCTGCTTCCCTAAACTTGCTCATATCTTCAGCTAGAGCAACAATGACAAAGCCTAAAATAACTATGACAAACAAGGACCAGGACCCAAGTTTATCTTGCCACTGCCCACAGTAAGGAGGATGATAGAGAACTGCAGCAAAAAGTGGCATATTGGTGTCTCCAAGTCTCAAAACTAAGAATTAGACATGGGGTGTTTTTAGGGTCTCAAAACATTGGGGGCTTTAGCCCAAATCCAAAATATTTAGATTTCAATAAGACAATTTATATAGGTGACACACACATAAAGGACATCCTTCAATCAAACGAGGTGTGAAAATTTTGACAGGTGGGCGGGACTTCCGGTGGCTGGGCCTTCCTGTGACGTAACTGGATATCATCATTAATCGGATGTTGTCATTAGCCGGATATCATCATTAATCGGATGTTGTCATTAGCCGGTTATCATCATTAATCGGATGTGGTCATTAACCGGAAGTTGTCATTACAAGGAAGCGAATCTTTCTAATTGCATGTTTTTTAGATGTTTTTTACATCTAAAAACAAAACATGTAGTTTCTCCTCTTTAAAAGGTCACTCAATTTAATGCAGGCACATCACACGAAATTCTGATAAGAAGAGAGAACCGGACAGATTGTAAATTCATTTTGTTTTAACACAGGGGGTTATTTAGATGCTATTTAGAAAAGAAGGATGAATTGGCTTCTGTTGTAGAGATGATCTAAAACAGAGAAACCAATGAACTGAAAAAAAAAATGTTTTATGAGTGCTCAGCATCCTGTTTCCAAATTAGAAATGAATTCTACAGCTAAAAGACTTTGTTTGGAATCATGAGAGACTCCATTTGGTAAAATGGATGATAATTTTACTTACCTTAAGCTTTTCTTTTTTTTCATCTTAGAGATCTTGATGATTTAGAGAAAACAGTTTTCTCCTCATTCCACGTGGGAGCCAGAGGTTGTAACCAGTATGTCTATGTAAAACGTAACAAGAAACTGAAAAAATAAAAAATAAAGGTTATAAAATCCTCAGACATGTCACTGTTTATTGAATTAAAGCAGACAACTTGTGTATTGTCTCGGACAGTCTTCACACCAACTGTAGTCAAAAGTAATCAAGAGGAAAATGGCACTTTCATGGCTATAAGTCTGGAGCATTGTCTGACAATACACATCCACAGGTGTGCATTGTCTCAGACAGTCTTCACACCAACTGTACTCACAAAGTAATTAAGGGGAAAATGACACTTTCCTGGCTATAAGTCTGGAGCATTGTCTGACAATACACATCCACTGTTTAATGAATTAACGGGGGGGGGGGATGCCCCGAAGAAATCAACATATTACCTATACAAGGTACAAAGGCCTCCGTTCGACACTCTGCAGAAAGAGTGGTCTTTGGAACCATATGGACTGAGCGGTAGCTGGGGGTATATTTTCATGTACGAAATAGGAGAGCTCTGCCTGTATCAATTGGATCAAGGCGAGGTATTTAATGGATCATTGGCTCTGTGTACTCTCACCCACAACGACTGGGCTGTTTTACGGCTGGCAATCCCACACCTTAACGATAACCCTGAATCAGTCTCAGTGTACGAAAGGGAGGATGAAGATGAAAGCTCTCCTCGACCAGCAAAAAGGATGAGAATGTGTCCTTCCGATGTCGAAATAGCTGCGAGAGAACCTCTCTTTAGTGCAGTGTGGGGGTCAAAAACCACAGCAAATGGCCGCTGATCTTTTCAGGCAAGCAAACGCAAGAATAACCAGACGACCCCCTCAGATCTGTTTGTGTTGGAGGCATTCAATCAGAACTGCGGTGTATTCGAGACTGTGCTGGCTCTACCGTATGATGCTTGGGTTGAGAAGATGAATGAAATTGGACAGCGTCTTTCCAACCTTTTCGAAAACTCACGCTGCTGGATTGATGTTATGTCAGTGAAAAGAATCTTGACGTTCCCTGTTGTGGATCTAAAGCCCACCCTCTTTTGAGGACCCACTCCCCTTCTTGAGGACCCTCCCACCTTCCTGCGCTATATATCAGGGTCTAACTGCGAGCTCGCAGACTCTTCTTCTTCATAACGGCGGGCGGCAGACCTTGAGAATGTATGGAGCGTACGGGAAAACACCATACTGGGACCTCTACAGCCAGCAAGAAGAAACCGTCTTCTCTCCTGATCATGATGATAAAAGCTTCAACACCGGGCCATATCATCCACCTTCTCCAGACCTCTACTCACCAGTCGCCTCATCGTCGCAGCTCTTTGAGTCCCTATTCAGTTCAGGGACACCGACAGGATACAACCTCAGATCGTATCATCCGCCTTCACCCGGCCTCTATTCACCACTATGCGTGGCTGAGTCTGTACACACAGATATCCAACCTGAAGACAAGAGGGTGATCGTGGAGGACAAGGCAACCATCAGCTACTCACCCTCCCCACCAACTCCAGACCCGATACCTGCCCCTCAGCCTTCACCAGAGGAGGAGGAGAGTAATCAGGGTGATGAAATTGACGGCTGGATCTCAAGCGCTCTCATCAATACGGTGAAAACAGCAATACTTCATTTATTCAACATAACCTGTTTGAACTATGTCAAAGAAACCTGTTATGGGTGCATTACGAACCACCCGAGCCAACGACAGCATCAGTGTCTGGAGATATTGGAGGAGGAGTATTACCAAGTCAACTTTCAACGCATCGTGCGACAACTCGTAAACCCCAAGCTCCTTCCTGCTATTCGGAAACTTCTGACACTTCGACGCATACAAGCAGATGACTTCAGAGTGAAAACGATTGCTGAGACGGTTTTATATGAACTGAAATCGGTACAAGGCTTCCATAGTGCAATCACTGATATGTACGATAAGATGAGCGGTAATGATTGTCTCAAGCAGCTTAACTCTGTCTCAGAGTGCTACGATCCGATCTTTGATGATTGATGACTTGTTTTGTCTTTTCTGTATTCTCTCTCAACTTTCTACTGGTATACATATATAACAGTTTTTTTTTTGTTTTTTTTTTTAAAGATTGCAATGTTTGAATTGATCTTTATTATCTGAATGTGTTTTTTTTTCTGTTTCTCTATTAAATACGGGTATAAAATAAAAAAAGAAGTATAAATATACCCTCAGGTGTTTGTTTTATTCATTATTTAACAAGTAGTCGTCAGAGTGAGCATAAAACTGGGATGTCTGAAAGAAGGATCATGAAAAATGTATATTACAACCCATCAAATCCTGGAAGTTTAGGGGGTTTAGAAAGGTTGAGGAGGGTTATACAAGATGAAACGGGGAAGAAGGTAGCGGTTGAAAAAGTTAAAGATTTTTTATCGGGAGAAGATACCTATACTCTACATAAACCTGCAAGAATAAATTCCCGAGAAACAGAGTTTTTGTCACCAGACCATTGAGACAGTTCCAAGCCGATCTCTGTGACATGCAAGCTCTGGCCAAGGAAAATGACGGTTACAATTATTTATTAACAGTCATTGACATCTTTTCAAAGAGGGCGTATGTACGTGTTTTGAAGAGGAAGAGTCTGCGAGCTCGCAGTTAGACCCTGATATATAGCGCAGGAAGGTGGGAGGGTCCTCAAGAAGGGGAGTGGGTCCTCAAAAGAGGGTGGGCTTTAGATCCACAACAGGGAACGCCAGGATTCTTTTCACTGACATAACATCAATCCAGCAGCGTGAGTTTTCGAAAAGGTTGGAAAGACGCTGTCCAATTTCATTCATCTTCTCAACCCAAGCATCATACGGTAGAGCCAGCACAGTCTTGAATACACCGCAGTTCTGATTGAATGCCTCCAACACAAACAGATCTGAGGGGGTCGTCTGGTTATTCTTGCGTTTGCTTGCCTGAAAAGACCAGCAGCCATTTGCTGTGGTTTTTGACCCCCACACTGCACTAAAGAGAGGTTCTCTCGCAGCTATTTCGACATCGGAAGGGCACATTCTCATCCTTTTTGCTGGTCGAGGAGAGCTTTCATCTTCATCCTCCCTTTCGTACACTGAGACTGATTCAGGGTTATCGTTAAGGTGTGGGATTGCCAGCCGTAACACAGCCCAGTCATTGTGGGTGAGAGTACACAGAGCCAATGATCCATTAAATACCTCGTCTTGATCCAATTGATACAGGCAGAGCTCTCCTATTTCGTACATGAAAATATACCCCCAGTTACCGCTCAGTCCATATGGTTCCAAAGACCACTCTTCCTGCAGAGTGTCGAACGGAGGCCTTTGTACCTTGCATAGGTAATATGTTGATTTCTTCGGGGCATCCATTTCACGGCGCGTATGCCTGTAGACGGTTACTGGGGTTTCACACAGAAGAGATGTACGTCTTAGCTGACCTGAGGCCTGTTTTTCATCCATTGTTGTTGGTGAAGTTGAATCATCATCTGCAGAGTATGTTACGATAGAAATTCCGATAGGTATCTCAGACGAGGAAATAGATGATGTAGATGGTTGTTCATCATCTTGGCACATCTTGCTTTTCTCCCCGGTTTGATGAAAAACTCTCTTAACTCTAACCATTGTTCAACAAGCGTTCTTTTCCAGCGAATGCTGCAGGTAAATTGTTGCGTTTTCCGCTAGTATTTAAAACAAACAATGAAGAACGCCTCTCTGTTTTTTAATTTGTTGATTCTAGATTCTAGATTCGCCCCCTATTAGCGCGCTTAGTTACGCCCCTTGGCCATAACCCCCCCCCCCCCCCGAGACACCTCGGCACCTCGGCAACAGCGCAGATGCGTTAATTCATTAAACAGTGGATGTGTATTCTCAGACAATGCTCCAGACTTATAGCCAGGAAAGTGTGTCATTTTCCTCTTAATTACTTTGTGAGTACAGTTGGTGTGAAGACTGTCTGAGACAATGCACACCTGTGGATGTGTATTGTCAGACAATGCTCCAGACTTATAGCCATGAAAGTGCCATTTTTCTCTTGATTACATTTGACTACAGTTGGTGTGAAGACTGTCTGAGACAATACACAAGTTGTCTGCTTTAATTCAATAAACAGTGACATGTCTGAGGATTTTATAACTTTTATTTTTTATTTTTTCAGTTTCTTGTTACGTTTTACATAGACATACTGGTTACAACCTCTGGCTCCCACGTGGAATGAGGAGAAAACTGTTTTCTCTAATTAATGATGATATCCGGCTAATGACAACATCCGATTAATGATGATATCCAGTTAAGTCACAGGAAGGCCCAGCCACCGGAAGTCCCGCCCACCTGTCAAAATTTTCACACCTCGTTTGATTGAAGGATGTCCTTTATGTGTGTTAGGTGATTTAAAATCAAAATAATATAGGACATATTGTACCAGTTCTCTGTCTCGGCTGGTTTTAGACTGAATGCAAATTATTGTGAATCAAACAAAAAATGTTTGCAATAATTTTACTTTTTATTTTTGTTAGAAGCTGAATGAAGGACAAGGAGAAACAGAGTTTAAGACTGATGAAAAACCATTTTGCTGAAGCTAATAATGACACATTTTGAGGTATTTCGAAAAGAACTTAATCTGAATTTTTGCTGACAAACGTTTTTCTTAAACTCAGAGATGTTTACTTTGGGCCAGATAAATTTGCTCCTTTTGTCATCTACATAAATTGCCTTTTTAAACATTACATTCTCATCAAAGTGTTCCATTTCTGAGGCACCATTGTCTTTATTCTTATATTTCAAAAAAGGAAAGTGGTATAAAATTGATTTTCCTAAATCTTAGTCAGACATTTATTTTACGCCAAGAGCTTTCAAAACATTTTATTAAAATTGTTCCTTCTTTTATGAACCTGTTCTCTTTTACCGCCATCATTCAGCCCTTCATTCCACTTCTGGAGAAATTTGGCCCGCCAAAAATAATAAAAGAAACATTTTACAACAAAGTCTTTTGTTCTGCACTGAGCATGTGAGACATTAGTGCAGTTCTTACTATTAAACACTTTGAGAGGAAAGGGTGTTAAGTTCTGGTGTTTAAAATATTGCAAAGAGCCTAATCCTGGACCTTATCAGTACTAATATTACAGTTATTAATAACTATACATATATGTATGTCTCGCCTTCAGTAAAACTGTATCCTTGTTTAATTAGTTAAGTTTATATAATATTACATGTGTAATTCAGAAAAATAAAATAGTTAACTAATCAAAGGTCCACCTGTGATTAATTGCTATTATTTATTTCTTAATTATACTGCATCTTTAAAACCAGAGCTGTATGTTTAGAATCAGCGCACAAGATATGAAAGAGAAGAGGGACACTTACTTTTGCTCTTTCTACTACGTCTTACTGGAACCAGGAGATATTTTCCTGGATTATTGAGCAACACTTTTTCTGTCTACATGTAGAACTAGACTATAGGACTGGCTGCAGCAATGAGGTGTAATGTGTTGATCTGAAGGACCTTTTAATGCGATCAGGTACGTTAGGATTAAATGCTTTTATTTTGACTGCAGTAAAGAACCAGATATTTTCACATTATGATGCAAATCCACCTAGAAGTTCACAGAGAAGGTTGCTGCTGTTTTCTATCACAGACAGATCATTTAACTTCACCTGTAGCTCAGGAGAAAGTTCCTCATCATGACCCTGATGATGCTTATTAGAGGGAACCTCCACCTCACGTCTTGCTGGGTGAATCAGTGATTAGCTGTAACTTACAATTAGCCCATTCTGAGTCAGCATTTAGGTTGTACCGCTATCTTCTCCTGGGTTATACCGCTCTGCTTCCACCTGTTCCTGAACATGCGCACCCACCAGGCTCCCACTCTTCGGTTGGCTCCACGGTTGCTCTGAAATGATCCCTGTTTGAGCCGCTCGGTGTAACTTTTCACGTAATGAAAGAGGCAGGTCGACCTGGAGTAAACTGCTGTTCCATCTTGGGCTGTGCGCGTAGTTGCGCATTAGCGGTGCAGCGAGTGCGCAAATAACTATTTTTTGTCTTTTCCTTTTAACTCGTAGTCAGGTTAGGTGGAGCGGGAAGTGATTATATGGAACACAATTTAAAAAATCTGATTGTTTTTAAATAAAAATGTGAAGTCCAATATCACCTTGTGGCTGCATCTTTTTAAAACTTCTAAATTTCTTCTATCAAGAAGTCAGGGGCTACTCAGAAAACATCCGGGGCTTCCGGGTTTAACTACGCGCCTGCATTAGATCATTGTGCTTTTCTTAAGTGAGACTAGTTATTAGGGTTGTGGCAACAAACCCTCCAGGGTCCAGGGCAAAAAAAAAAAGGAAATGAATATGCAAAAAAGCACTTCGTATTCACTGTTACGCATGGTGGAGGATGTGTGATAATGTGAGCTCCTCTTCTGAAGGCCTGGGGTATGGAAGCAAATCGTTACCATATTTCAAATGAAAAATCATTTTCAGAAATGATTTTTCATTTTAAGAATGTGGCTGCATTATTTGACCCATAAATAAAATTAGTAACCAATCATCCTATTTGCATTTTCTTCTTCAAAACTGCACATTTTATGCTATAATCAAAAAGAAAACAAAGCAGATATGGCTTTTTCGTTTTCGTGGTCCGCAAAGTACTATCCAGAACTCAAAAACGAAAAAGCATTCTGAGCGGCGGGCGCAGCAGAGTGACGTCAGCTGCTGCTCTTCCTCAGCTCCCTGCTGACCGAGCTACCCATCTTATTCAGTAGGGGGCACTGTGCACGTCTGCATTGCATTACATTGCAAACGTGCTGAGAAATTGATTCAATTGCCGGGTCTTTAGCATCACAGGTCATGGCGCTCCCTCAAATTGTGCAAACACTTTTAGAATTAGCTGAGCATGTAGAATCCAATAGTATATCCGAGTCTGATGCCCGTGACTCAGTAGAACAAGTCATGGAGACCTTGGCTGCATACTCTGCCGTCATAGATTTGAACATTAATGAGGTTGCTATAGTAAACCTCCGTTCAGTCCTGGAACGGCTGGATGCTGTGGAGCCTCAAATGGGACGAGGACGACCAACCATCAACATCCCGAACCGAACAAGATGGGTAGCTCTGTCAGCAGGGAGCTGAGGAAGAGTGGCTGCTGATGTCACTCTGCTGAGCCCGCCGCTCGGAATGCTTTTTCGTTTTCGAGTTCTGGGCAGTACTTTGCGGAACCACGAAAACGAAAAAGCAATGTCTGCTTTGTTTTCTTTTTGATTATGGCATAAAATGTGCAGTCGTGAAGAAGAAAATGCAAATGCAAATAGGATGATTGATTACTCATTTTATTTATGGGTCAAATAATGCAGCCACAACCTTAAAATGAAAAAGCATTTCTGGAAATGCTTTTTCATTTTCAAATTTTACATTTCAAATTGAATTTCGGTATCTATTTGCTGGGGTACATTTTGAAAAATAAATCTCAAATGTCTTTTTCATTTTCATTTTAATTAAGTGAAAGAATGAGCAGTCTTGAAGAAGAAAATTAAAATGCAAATAGGATTATTGATTACTAATTTCATTTATGAGTCAAACAATGCAGCCACATTCTTAAAATGAAAAAGCATTTTCAGAAATGCTTTTTCATTTGAAAAATGGTAACGATTTGCTTCCATACTGGGGAGCCTTGTAAATGCATGTTATTATGGGCCTTTTCAAATATCAAATTTTAAATAAAAAACTGAATGCCTCCGTAAAACAAATAAAAAAATGGGTCTTTAAGCAGGATAATTATGTGGCCAAATGAACACAGAAAGGGCTCTCTTGACACAAATTCAATATTATTTCAAACCTTTCTGTGTGAGATTCTGCTTCTGTAACAAAAGAAGAATTTATGTTACTGTGATGCCAATTAATTATTATGTATAAATTATGTGTTTATAAATTACGGTTGGTGATTTAATTGCATCTGGCCAAATATATAGTTTTAGTCTATGCTCATCACAAATTTAAACATGCATCTTAGCCTATAGCTGTCTAAAAGTAATGACATTACATGAAAGGAAAATTATCAGCTACATTCTCAGAGTTTCTGACATATTCCTGATCTGGTATTTTGGCAAGCATAGATCCAATGAACAAGCCATTTCCATGAAGGTGTACAATGACCTCTCATTCTTTTAAAAGCTTAGCCTATAAAATTGATGGTCTTTGTAACTAAGTGAACAGAATTGATGTTTGAAAAGCTATTTATTTTTCTTTTTAAAGGTGTACACTGCCTCTAAATCTGTTGTCTCAAATGTTCATCTCCAGGAAGAGCCTATCTGCTACTATTTTCTCCCTTGCTTGGTCAAAAGGACTTCAAGCAGTTGCTAATTTTCTGTTTGAGGCATGTAAAAGCTTGCCTCGGGGTAGAAAATACGCAGAAATAATCTTTGATACTGTGGTTAAAAAATACAGAGGGACACATGGATTACAAATGAGTTCTGTCTTTTTGTGAGAGAACTGCTTCCTCAGGTTTGGTCTTTTTCACATATAACAAAGATATCTAACACCCCAAAGAGTTAGGAAGAACAAATTATAGCAATATAATCATGTTTATACCCTGAATTCATATGAACACATGCTCCTTTCTAGCACCATCTTAGGTCAAACATTAACCTGAAGCAAAGCTGTTGGCATTCAAATATGTCAGTTCACTTTTATTTAATTTATGATTGTTTTCATGTTGGGAAAAATGCATTAAACCAGATTTAAATGTGTAGTGACATGTTCCCCAGTGCATGCTATGTTTAAATTTTCTTTTTCTTTTAATTATTAAAGTAAATAGAATTGTATAATATTTCTTTCCTCTGAAGTATTATGGGAGATTTTAATGATAGACATCTTTGTGTTTTTACAAAGACAGCCATGAGATTCACATGTACTTGGCCCATAGGTGAACATGATTGTTCTGTCTGTGCCTTCGTATGTTGTACAAAATACAACCAGAAACATCTAGATTTTACACACAATTTCATAGCCATGTGAGAATCTCAACAGCAAGCGGTTAACCTGTCACTGAGAGCAGATAAGGTGTCGAGGAGTGGCTGAGGAGACATTAACCTTTCCTTTATTTAGCTTCTACCCTGGGCAGTCAGTGAGGTAAACGAATATCAAATGACAAACTGACGAGCAAAGAATGCAAATTAGGATGCAGGAAAATGAACCAGACCATGGGACACAGTCCTCTTGTGACTGGGGGAGGATGTGGATGTTTTGCATTTCAGTTGGTGTTATTGCTTGATGTACGGTTTGAAGATTTTGTAACAATCTTTTTTGGTGTAAGCTAACTGAGGTGCTACAAAACGCAGTTTTCTTTTCCCCACCTGACTTGTCTTTGCATTTCAGGCAACACAACATAAAGAAGCTTGTAACCTACATGCCAAGGCAGCTTAGCTCTATAAAATGTATATATGGAGATGGTATCTTGATGTAATTGACATTAAATCAAAGTTTTCTTGACTCCCAGAGGCCACAGCAGTTAGGCAATACCAGGCACCCCCATAGAGGAACTGTATACCTGACTCGGTGACAGGTCGGGCAGCTAGGCGCAGGAGCAGCAGCCCCTAGACTTAAGAGGCACAGGGAGAGAAACAGGACATTTAAACCTGCCTACCCAAGTCCGCCACCATGTTCTTCAGTGCATGCCAAGCCCAGAACCAGGTCACCCCATTGGCCAACAACCTGTTTTGCAGACATCAGCAATCCACCAGGTGCTGGGACTCAGAAGGATGAACAGATGAAGGGCACCGTGCCTTCCTGCCCAGTTGGACAGCTCTAGGGAAGTCAGTGAGCGCTGAGCCCAGCTCAGTCCCACAGCCCGGCCTGTAACATCTCCAAAAGACACAGGTGGCCAGCCATGAACTACAGATCTTAGAAAATTAGAATAATATCAAAAAGCTAGTTTCTATCTTTAATTCAATTAAAAAAGTGGAACTCACTTACTTTGAAAATCCTTTTACATAAAGTGTTATATTTGTCTGTTAGTTATGGTGATTAAGCCTTACAGCTAATGAAAACTCAAAAGTCGGTTCCACTTTTGCTTCATGGTTTTGATGCCTGGTTGTGTTATAGATTATTACAGAGCATCAACTGTGCTCAATTTTTATGAGATACAAAACAATCCTGATTGGGACATCTCTATTTTTATGAATACTTTTATTTGTTTCATAACTCAAATATGGGTGGGGCAGCACAGTTGTATTTTGTGTTGATTACAGGTAGCTTATAGGAAAATGCCAACTTAGTATAAGAACAGAAAAGAAACCGATGAGTTTGAAAAGGTAAAATATTGATCTTACCATCAACAGCACTGTGCAAACCCTAAAATCTTGCAGAAGAAGCTGCTTCAGGGAACCACCCAGCTGCTGCACTCTGAAACTGCCTCAGTCAACTGTCATTTAATTTGATCTATAATCTTCAACAAGAAAGCCTATCTTTGCTATAAAACTCTTCCCAGAAGGGGGCAAGCATGTCAGTGGGACATCAATGCTGTGTCACTTGTCCTGGCCTTTAACCTAATATGTACAGATAACTATACACCTAACTAAACACATATAAAAAACAAGCTTAGAAGTGTCTTGTTAATCAATGTGGTGCCAGAGAGGATGACTTTGGACAGGTGTTAACTTCAGTGCAAAAGGAGGGGGACACTCTGTGAGCATGTGAATGAGGTCTTGGCCTCTGAGAAATGCAAGAGGAGTCAAATAGGACACTGCTGCTGCAGCAAAACGGTTTAAAAGATGATTCTTGTTTCCTTTTTGCTCAAATGGGAGATCTTTGGTTGGCAAAATGCTTCTTGCAAATAATCCTCCATTAATCTAATATAGAAATATAAAAGAAATATGAAGTCAACCCTGATTTCAGTTTATACACAGAGATTCTCAAAAAATACAGAATCTAGCTAAAGCCACGGTTTCCAGAGAGGCGACAAAGAAACCCAGGTGTATGAACTGGAGACGCCTTGGTCAAAGTGGGAATCACCTTCCAAGATGGTGGAAAATAACCAAGCTAAAATCCTGTAGGACCTCCAGATACAAACTAGCAAAATGGTAATGGTTAACCAACTGGAAATTGTGATCATTGATAAGCAGCAGATGACAGCCATTATGGTTAATGTGGCTATCCCAAATGATGGAATCTTCAGGAACAACAAACATGAGAAAGTGGAGAGATACCAAGACATCAGGGAAGAGCTAGAGAGAGCCTGGAAGGTGAAGACAAAAGTGGTGCCCATGGTCACAGACTCACCCAGGGCAGCAATCCCCACACTGGAGAAGTAGCTCCTACAGATACCTGAAGAAAAAGAGTAGAGTACCCAAGCTTGCTGATATTAGTAATGTTTTAACATAAATAGCCATTACTGACCATAACAGCAACATGTAAGTATATAATATATACCGTATTTTCTGCACTATAAGGCGGAAAAACCTTTAATTTTTTCAAAAAATGACAGTGCGCCTTGTAATCGGGAGCGCCTTATATATGGATCAATTGGTTAATTTATTTGATCCATACTGGTTGTACACGGCGCTCTGTCAAAATGTTTCAGTACGACTGGTAAACTACAAAGCCGCACCGCTTGCAGCATTACGGCTACCGTAGTCAGGGGCGTCGCCGAAGTAATAGCGGTAAACACCTTTACTGTGCTTACTCCTAGTCCAACACCACTTGTGTGTGTATAACGTTTGAATGTACTGTTGCAGGAATTGCCTGAACTATATGTGATTAGAAGTGTGTGGGGTGTATGTTTCGTGTGTGTGTATGGAAGATGTTGACATTACTCCTCCGGACAGAGGTGGCGCTGTGTGCTGCCGTAGCTGAGAATCAAGAGTGAAGGAGTGACGTCGGTATTATTGTGTGTGTGGGGTGGGTAGAGACGGCGACCGGAGCAGTGGTGTATGAGTCTGTAAGACCTGTGTTTTTACGTGCTGCAAAGTCATTAAAAAGAACCCCGAATCTCGTCAACAACTCAGTGTTTTGATGCTGTTTTTTCATGCTCAACTCGGCAACGTATGAGTGAGGGAGTTAACCCCGAGGAAACTAGTAACTTCGGCCCTGGAGAAAGCGTCTCCCCTGTGTCATCAGACTACGGTCAGGGGACAGAAACAGGAAAGGTTAACAGTACTAACGTTTGATTTAGTGCATCAAACTGTTTCATTTACGTGTTTACTGAATCAGGGAAAAGTTTCCTTTCACGTTTTAACTAACGTTTGATTTCAACTTCAACTTCATAGACTCCAATGCATTCCTAACGTGCGGTTGGCTCTATTCAATAGAATTCTATGTAGAGGAGACCTTACCATGAGAGTGAATGGAGTTATCAGAACGCTGGTTTGTAGTGTATTAAAAAAGTTTGACTGACTTATCTGACTGTTTTGTTGACATTCTCTTTAGCTCCATCTAGTGGATGCATAACGCAACCCCAGTCAAACGTTTGACTGCAGTAGCTTCTATTCTATGCGCCTTATAATCCGGTGCGCCTTATAGTGCGGAAAATACGGTATATATTTTCATTATTTATTATGGTCTCTATTTTATCTCTCAAAATCTGGCATTTTAACAAGGATTT
This sequence comes from Girardinichthys multiradiatus, assembly GCF_021462225.1. Classification (NCBI taxonomy): domain Eukaryota; kingdom Metazoa; phylum Chordata; class Actinopteri; order Cyprinodontiformes; family Goodeidae; genus Girardinichthys; species Girardinichthys multiradiatus. The sequence goes on from NC_061818.1 coordinate 19,401,269, forward strand.
TGGTGGAATCTAAAGGCTTTTTGGAATAGTTCATCTCACTAATGCATTAATGGTAACATTGTTCTCTGCAGTATCCCATTTCCCTTGTTTTTATGCCTGAAAATAATAACTAAATGCAAAATGACTAAGCAATCTGGAACCTACAGTTCACCTCCACAGGACCACAGTGTGTTATCAGCATGTTGACGTAACTAAGAGCTGTTACTGCAGCCCCCCACGACAGAGGGACTCACAGCGAGACAGATTCACCAGAGAACAAAACACAAGAAAAAACAACTTAAAATCATGTATTTTTCTATTTTTCATTGCAAGCCTAAGAGCATAATTCTGTTGGTCTAACTTCTTTATGTGGCTCCTTATGTTATCTTAAGACCCTTGTTTGCCTTGACTTCCACACAAACAAAACTCCCATTGCACAACCTTCTGGTGATGTCACAGTTACCACAGCAGCCATTCTCACGGTCCCTCCACCTCCCCTTTGCTTTCGCCCTTCGTCTTGATCCCTTAAATCTCCTCAGAGTGAGAGTGCCGCTCCATCTGTCTCCTGCTCCGATAAGTGCTCCTGCACAGATACAGCCTGTGTTATGTAGCTCTAACATCGCTGGCACAACCAGAGGCTGACAGAAAACTATACACCAGGTATTGAGAGGCCTGTACTGTTACCCGAGAGCTTAAACGTGGAAAATAATATTCTTTTTTTCCTCATAATGTGCACACACAGCTCATATAGGTGGTCGGTCATGTGCATCCAAATAGCTTCATGGGGGAGAGTCATGCAACAAGCATGACCGGTAATTAGCAAAAGCCGGAGGAGGAAAACAAAAAGACAGATGCTGTTTAGAATACATCCTCCTGCTGATTTATGAGCACAGAATGAGGTAGGGAACCTTGGCCTATGAGATGGATGAGATGGATCAGGACCAGTGATTGATGAGGGATTTAATGGTGGGGAACACTGCACAAAGGCAATTTTAGAGATGAGAGGAAGGGAACTCGTACACACAACTGCTTCAGATCAAATGCAGATGAATTTTATTATTTGTTAGTTGATGGGTTGGTTGGTTAGTTGGTTGGTCTGTTGAGTTTGGCATCAGAGTCATCTAACAAACATGACACTGTTTGTTCTGGTCAAAGATGCGCTCACCTTTGTTCACGCGGTGAAACGCCGGAAGAGAGGGAAACGGGCTGGGGTGCTGGTACGTCTTCGCCAGCGTGGACTACGAACACCGTTACCTGGAATATTTCTCTCTAACGTGCGCTCACTTCCCAACAAAATTGAGGAACTACAACTGTTGTTGGGGAAAAACAGGGACTTTTATTCATCGGCAGTTTTGTGCTTCACGGAGACGTGGCTGTGTGGATTAATACCGGACTCTGCGCTGCAGCTGGCAGGAGTCCAGCTCTACAGAGCGGACAGAGACACGGAACTCTCCGGCAAAACGAAAGGTGGAGGAATCTGTTTCTACCTCAACAGTGGTTGGTGCAACGACGTGACAGTGATTCAGCAGCACTGTTCTCCAGACCTGGAAGCCTTCATCATAAACTGTAAGCCTTTCTATTCCCCCCGTGAGTTCGCTTCGTTCATCCTGGTTGGTGTTTACATCCCGCCGCAAGCTAACGTGCAGGTCGCACAGCGCATGCTCGCTGACCAGATACTGAGTGTGGAGCGGACCAACCCGGACTCCTTAGTAATCGTCGCTGGTGACTTTAACAAAGGTAATCTGACCCACGAACTCCCCAAATATAGACAGTTTATAAAATGTCCGACCAGAGAGGACAACATTCTGGATCACTGTTACACCACCATCAGAGACGCTTATCACGCCGTCCCACGTGCTGCACTGGGCCAATCCGACCACATCATGGTCCACCTGATTCCTGCATACAGGCAGAAACTAAAGCTCTGCAAACCTGTGGTGAGGACGACAAGGAAGTGGAGCAGTGAGGCTGTGGAGAATCTTCAGGCGTGTTTAGGCTGTACAGACTGGGATGTGTTCAGGACTACTACCAACAGTCTGGACGAGTACACAGAGGCTGTGACTTCCTACATCAGCTTCTGTGAGGACAGCTGTGTACCATCATGCACCAGGGTGAGTTACAACAACGACAAACCCTGGTTCACAGCTAAACTCAGAAGGTTAAGACTGGATAAGGAAGAGGCCTTCAGGAGTGGGGACAAAGACATATACAGAGAGGCTAAGTACAAGTTTGGCAAGGCAGTGAAAGAGGCCAAACGACTGTACTCTGAGAAGCTCCAAAACCAGTTCTCAGCCAACGACTCTGCATCTGTCTGGAAAGGGCTCAAGCAAATCACCAACTACAAGCCGAAAGCCCCCCACTTCATCAACGACCGACGCCTCGCCAACAACCTGAACGAGTTCTACTGCCGCTTTGAAAGACAAAGGGACAGTCCTGCAACCATCCCCCACGACGCCCCCCAACAGCTGCAGCCACAATCCACCACCCCCACCTCCCCAACCTCAAGAGGGGCCTTGGCACCTCCAACCCCCACCCTGAAGTTCCCCCCCACCAGCCCCCTACCCACGCCGAGGACGGCTCTTTCCATCCAGGAGAGGGACGTAAACAAACTCTTCAGGAGACAGAACCCCCGGAAAGCTGCTGGTCCGGATTCTGTCTCACCAGCCAGCCTGAAGCACTGCGCTGATCAGCTGTCTCCAGTCTTCACAGACATTTTTAACACCTCACTGGAGACATGTCATGTGCCAGCCTGCTTCAAGTCCTCCACCATCGTCCCTGTTCCCAAGAAGCCAAGGACCACAGGGCTTAATGACTTCAGACCCGTCACCCTGACCTCTGTGGTGATGAAGTCCTTTGAGCGCCTTGTGCTCTCACACCTAAAAGACATCACCGACCCCCTCCTGGACCCCCTGCAGTTTGCCTACAGAGCCAACAGGTCTGTAGACGATGCAGTCAACCTAGCCCTTCACTTCATCCTCCGGCACCTGGACTCCACAGGAACCTATGCCAGGATCCTGTTTGTGGTTTTCAGCTCTGCCTTCAACACCATCGTCCCAGTTCTGCTCCAGGAGAAGCTCTCCCAGCTGAGTGTGCCCGACTCCACCTGTAGGTGGATAACTGACTTCCTGTCTGACAGGAAGCAGCGCGTGAGGCTGGGGAAGCACATCTCTGACTCCCTGACTATCAGCACCGGTTCCCCCCAAGGCTGTGTTCTCTCTCCTCTGCTCTTCTCCCTGTACACCAACAGCTGCACCTCCAGTCACCAGTCTGTCAAGCTTCTGAAGTTTGCGGACGACACCACCCTGATCGGACTCATCTCTGATGGTGACGAGTCCGCGTACAGATGGGAGGTGGACCATCTGTTGGACTGGTGCAGCCAGAACAACCTTGAGCTCAATGCTCTAAAGACAGTGGAGATGGTTGTGGACTTCAGGCAGAACCCAGCCCCACCTACCCCCATCACCCTCTGTGACTCCACAATTGACACTGTGGAATCTTTCCGCTTCCTGGGAACCATCATCTCCCAGGATCTCAAGTGGGAGCCAAACATCAGCTCCCTCATCAAGAAAGCCCAGCAGAGGATGTTCTTCCTGCGGCAGCTGAAGAAATTCAACCTGCCAAAGACTATGATGGTGCACTTCTACACAGCCATCATTGAGTCCATCCTCACCTCCTCCATCACCATCTGGTACGCCGCTGCTACAGCCAAGGATAAGGGCAGGCTGCAGCGTGTCATTCGGTCTGCTGAGAAGGTGATTGGCTGCAGTCTACTGTCGCTCCAGGAACTGTACACCTCCAGCACCCTGAAGCGGGCAGGGAAGATTCTGGCTGATCCCTCCCACCCTGGTCACAGACTCTTTGAGACTCTCCCCTCTGGCAGGAGGCTGCGGTCCATCCGGACCAAAACCTCACGCCACAAGAACAGTTTTTTCCCATCTGCCACCAGCCTGGTTAACAAAGCCCAGAAACCACCCTGACACTCTCCCTTTCCCCCACACCCCCCCTTTTTTGCTGACAGGACACCTGTAACCTGTAACTCCATGCGTTACTTTAACGCTCAGCTTGGTCTCCTGCTTTACTTGTACAATGATCACCTGCACTGTTGTATTGTTCTTGCATCTTATACTGCTCTATATTTACTCTCACTCACTTAAAACTGTGCACATATATTTATATTATATTGTAGATATGTTTATACTGTTTAATTTGTATTGTATTGCACCGACTACGCCAAAACAAATTCCTTGTATGTCCAAAAACGTACTTGGCAATAAAGCTTTTCTGATTTTGATTCTGATTCTGATTCTGAAATGGAAATATGATGGAAATAATTTCAGATATTTTGTAGATTTTACTACCAGCTCAAAGGTTATACTGTTTGTTTAGCTGTGTTTTACTCTGAGATAAACCCACTATGGCTGCCATTAACTCTTTACTATAACTTTAACATAGAAGGTACTCCCTCCTAAATGCTTCTGTGTTTTTTGTGTGTCTGCTTTGTCTTCTCAAACCTCCAGCGGATGGGTGTTCACACTGAGCTGGGTTTTTTTCTCTTAAAATGCAGTCTTTCCTTTCCACAGTGACCACATGCATGCTTAATATGAGAAATTGCTGCAAAGGGAATGAGTCCGTGGAAACAATTGCACACTGACATCACATACTCCTGTAGGAGGAGGGATGGCTGCAAAGTCAATCACTCAATGAAAACGGTGCGGTTCCTCACAGATAATTTGTTTTACTAAGAGTCATAATGAACTAAACCTGACTGCATGGTTTTGTGACTGAGATCAAATAAGAATCTTTGTATCAAACTTTTAATCTCTCTTTATGATTGGGTTGAAATAACTGTACATATCTGTATATACATTGATTTTGTTTGTTTTGCAAACTGCCTAACAATGACTTTTGTTGTAAGTGGGCACTATATGAATAAACTAATTAGAATTTTAAACCTAGGTCCAAAAGCCCTATAATTATCCTCTAAATCATCAGTAAAGGCTGGTCAGTCAGGCCTCTAAGGCTGCTTGTGAACGTTAGTCCATTAGTGGCTGGTACTCTTCGGGACCTGCTGGCGATAAACTTTTGCTCTCACACTGGCTCAGTTATTATGCAAGGGAGCAAGTTTATTTTTAGATAATGCAACCAGAGAAAACACTCACTGTGCTCTAAACCCTGCGACAAAATCCATGCGTTCAATGGAGAAGGTAAATATTCTGTAAGTGCTTCCTGATAATATTTGTCAATGTTCCAATAAATTTGGATCAGAAATGAAATGTGTAAAAGTGTAATTCATCTAAAAAAAAAAAAAAACAATATTAGAAAACAAAACTACCAAAATTGTCATTTGTTTTTTCCAGGTTGTATCGTTTGTCTGTCCCATTTCTCTACCCTACTGTTTTTTTGATATTTTAATTAAAACGCAGGTCATTGTGACGGCAAAGCATCATATCACAGTCAGGTCTCAGCGGTCGTGGTCAAACTGTTCTTAGGCGTTATGTAACAGGCACATACACTGAATACACTGACCTCTTTACGCTACTGTGCCACAATCCATACTATTCATAATATATTTCCACTTTCAGTGCAGGGTGTAACAGGGACAGCAGATAGAAAATAAAGATGCTGTAAAAACACACATTAGCAAATTAAGGGCGGAATCAGTAAAAACAAAAACAATGATTACAGTCAAAAATAGCAATGAGCAGCTAAAAAAAAGGGAAGACCAATATAAGAAAAAGGAAAAACAAAGTCTGATCAAAGAGGTGTAGAACATTAGATTTTTTTTGACAACTTTTAAATAGAACCTATGATTCATTTTGAAAAAGTGGATTTTTCCTCTATTCCATATAAAGGTAAATTGGTAGTTTAACAATTTGTTATTGTGTTGTTTTTCTTTATTCCATTGTTTTGTCCTTTAAATATTTAATCTTGTTGTACAGAACTTTGGTCCAACTAGTGTGGTTTTAACTGTGCCTTATAAATAAATTGACATTGACAACAGTGAAAAACAATACGGGATTTCAGTATTTTAAAATCAAAATGAGAACGCAATGCAGCTACACTAAAAGAGAAAATGCACACTTTGAACTTTACTTGATGGCACAAAACAGCCATAGGGGCACAGAATGCATAAAAAAAAATAGGAATTAATAGTTTAAATCACCCCAAAATACACAACCTGGCTAAACTGGCATGTCATTTGCATCACCACAGTGAAATATGTGCAAAAATAATTAATTGTGGGAATATGGGCCAAAAGGACTTTGTAAATCTCTTACAGTATGTTTCATGTAAACAAAGTACTAAGCCTCCTGAACATTTTTGGGAGGCTTAGGAAGGAAAGATCTGCAGTGCCCTCAGCTGTTACGCCTATAAATATTACCACCAAATTAGTAAACCTTTGATAAATAAACTCATTGTGCTTAATACAATTATAAAATTACTCAATACCCTGCTGAGTTTAGCATGCATGCCTCCATTTAAGCCCTGATGCCACCTCTAATCAACCCCCTTGTTGAATGCCAGACCAAATGCCAGGGTTGCCCAACTGCCCCTCCTCTCACCAAACTGCTCAATGGTCTCCTTGTTTCTGAATAGTTCCTCCTAGAAACGTGGCTCGGTAAGCACAGCCTTTAAAGTGTATTCCTTTGTGCACAAATATGGAAGGTTGGCGGAAATGAGACAGACAGATGGACTGACGGACGGACGGACGAACAGACGGATGGATGGATGGAGTCATAAAAGGTAGATAAGGTTGCATATATGGGCCCTTGTCAAAAAACAGCATGCATATAAACACTGGAGAACATAGGCTGCAGCCACCAGAGACGAGATGAGAAACAGGAGAGGGAAAGCAAGTGGAAAAATCATTATTTGTCTCTGAAGGCTGTTTCAGGCAATAAAAACTAATTGTGTTCACAAAAGGCTGCTTTTTCACAAAACTGTTGGATGTATACTGTTGGGATATAACTTATCTATTGGTAATAGAGCAGTGGGTCAGAAACTTGACAGAAGTTGTTGTATTATAGAAGAAGGCAGAACCCTCAGTCCTTATAGGCCACCATTTTAACTTTACAACATGTTCAGATTACACTGATCAGAATTCCTCATCCACATGTTGAAATAAGGAATTGTGAGATGTTAAAATGATCCTGAATGATATTGGTAATGTCTTTGGATTGTGTTTTTACTTTAGTTCAAAGTAGAGATCATGTTTGTTCACTTAGAGAGCATTAACCTTTTCGCTGTTTTGTAGCTGACATAGTGCTAGCTTCACCAAATAACTCGTCATTAATTTGAGGTAGACAGGCAATAATTTGTACAATGTTGTATGTTGAGTGTGGCATTTCTCAGTTATTTTATAACAAAGGCTCATAAATATGCCAATTTCAAACTCTATCAAAAATCAATGAGTTTCATAACCTCAAAATCTATTTTAAGAATGAATTCTTGACTTTACCATTTATCATCCTCTATCATACAAAAAGAAGCACAATGCAATTTCTTTATTTTCATCAGGAAAATAATGCAATTCCTCAAATAAAGCTGTAAAAAATTAATATATGATCTCTAATAATAGAGGTCATATAATAGATTAAATAATAATCTAAAAAGAGGAAATCGTGAAAATCTCATAAAAATAAAAACAACTCAGACTAAAAAGGAAAATAAAACAATTAAATTTGGCTTACTGAACATAAGATCTCTCTCTTCAAAGACTTTGCCAGTTAGTGACCTGATTTGTGACAATCAGATTGATTTATTTTGCCTCACAGAAACCTGGCTGCAGCAAGAGGATTATGTTACTATAAATGAGTCAACACCTACTATTTATTTAAATTTTTACATTCCTCATAATACTGGGGAGGAGGAGGAGTAGCAACCATCATTCAGTCCGATTTATTGACTAGTCCCAGACCAATCAATAGCTACAACTCTTTTGAATATTTAATCCTTAGTTTTCCTCATCCAAATTGCAAAGCACTAAAACCACTTCTGTTTGTTGTTTTGTACCATCCACCAGGCCAATACTCTCAATTTTTAGATCAGTTTTCAGACCTTTTATCTGATTTAGTGTTAAATACAGAAAAGGTTATTATAGGGGGGGATTTTAACATTCATGTTGGCACTGAAAGTGATAGCCTACATATAGCCTTTAATGCTATCTTAGACTCAATTGGCTTTGCTCAAAACATTAACAAACCTACCCACATTTGTCTTCATTCTCTGGACCTTGAGCTGACAAATGGCATTGAGTGTAAGACATAACAATATTTTCTCATAACCCTGTCCTGTCTGACCATTTTTTAATAACTTTTGAGTTTAATTTAACCGAGTACTCCACACCTGAAAGAAAATGTCATTATAATATATCATTATCTGATTTCCTCATTATCACATAAAAACACAGTGGAGGGCAATAACTTTGTTTCTTCCCCTTCACAAATTGATTCTCTTGTTCATAGTGTTACTTCATCATTGCGTGGTGCATTAGACAATGCAGCCCCCTTGAAAAAGAAGGTAATTATTCATAGGAGGCTGGCTCCCTGGTTTAATTTAGATCTGCGTACTTTAAAGCACAGTGTTAGAAAATTGGGAAAAAAATGGCGCTCTACACACCCAGAGGAAGGGGAACAGCGCTAGGCTGGTTTAAATCTTATTTGTCTGACAGATTCCAGTTTGTTCATGTAAATGATAAATCATCTTTAAACTCCAGGGTTAATTGTGGAGTACCACAGGGTTCAGTATTTGGGCCAATTCTCTTTAGTATATATATATGCTTCCAATAGGTAAAATTATCAGGCAGCGTAAAATAAATTTTCACTGTTTCACCCAACCAAATTATTTAAGGAAGTGTTCCCTCTGATTACCAGCTCCATTTTAGATATGATTAATTTATCCTTAGTAAATGGATATGTACCACAGGCTTTTAAGGTAGCTGTAATTAAACCTTTACTTAAGAAACCTTCAATTGATCGAGATGACTTGAAATATTACAGACCAATATCCAGTCTTCCATTCTTATCTGAAATTCTTGAAAAAATAGTTGCTAATCAAATGTGTGAGCATTTACACAGCAATGACCTGTTTGAAGAGTTTCAGTCAGGCTGCAGAGCTCATCATAGCACTGAAACAGCTCTGCTGAAAGTCAATAATATTCTTATGAGCTCAGATAATGGACTTGTATCTGTACCTACATTTGATCACAATATTCTCTTAGAAAGGCTGGAATATGCTATAGGGATCAGGGGAACAGCGCTAGGCTGGTTTAAATCTTATTTGTCTGACATATTCCACTTTGTTCAGTCAGTCATTTTCTACCACTTATTCCATAGTGGGTCAAGGGGGAGCTGGTGCCTATCTCAGGTCGCCAGTCCATCACAGAGCAACACACAGACAAACATGCACACACTCATTCATACACCTAAGGGCAATTTAGATTGACCAATTAACCTAACAGGCACATCTTTGGACTGTGGTAGGAAGCCGGAGTACCCGGTGAGAACCCACGCATGCACGGGGAGAACATGCAAACTCCATGCAGAAAGACCCCCGGCCGGGAATCGAACCCAGAACCTTCTTGCTGCAAGGCAACAGTGCTACCAACTGTGCTACCGTGCCAGTTTGTCCATGTAAATGAGAAATCATCTTTGAACTCCAGGGTTAATTGTGGAGTACCACAGGGTTCAGTACTTGGGCCAATTCTCTTTACTATATATATGCTTCCAATAGATAAAATTATCAGGCAGCATAGAATACATTTTCATTGTTACGCTGATAACACTCGGCTTTACTTATCCATGAATCCTGATGAGCCCAACCAGTTAGATAGACTACAAGCATGTCTTGAAGACATAAAAACTGGGATGACTTTAAATTTTCTGCTTATAAATTCAGACAAGACAGAAGTTGTCGTCTTTGGACCGGAGTCTTTAAAAAAGAAACTGCTTAGTCAATCACTTAACCTGGATGGCATTAAATTGACTTCCAATAATAAAATAAAAAACCTTGGTGGTATTTTTGACCAGGACATGTCATTTAAATCCCATATTAAACAGGTTTCTAGGATTTCCTTCTTTCATCTCATTGCCAAAATTAGAAATATCTTGTTCAGGAGTGACGCTGAAAAACTAGTCCATGCATTTGTTACTTCAAGGCTGGACTATTGTAATTCTTTACTATAAGGATGTCCACAAAATGCAGTTAAAAGCCTTCCAACTTATTCAAAATGCTGCAGCAAGAGTTTTGATGAAAATTAAATAGAGAGATCATATTTCTCCTATTTTAGCTTCCCTTCATTGGCTCCATGTTAAATCCAGAATAGAATTTAAAATTCTCCTCCTCACCTATAAAGCCCTTAATGATTTAGCTCCATCATACATCAGAGATCTGATTATTCCATTTGTTCCTAACAGAGCACTTCATTTTCAGACTGCAGGTTCAGAAAAGTGGTTTCTAGAGTCTCTCGAAGTAGAATGGGAGGCAGATCATTTAGTTATCATGCTCATCTCCTGTGGAACCAGCTCCCTGTCTACTTTTAAGGCTAGGCTTAAAACTTTCCTTTTTGATAAAGCTTATAATTAGAGTGGCTTAGGTTATCCTGAGCTATCTCTGTAGTTATGCTGCTATAGGCTTAGGCTGCTGGAGGACTTAATGACCACTTTCACTCTTTTCGCTACATTCTCACACTACTCTCCAAATTTGCATTATTTGCTGTTATTTCAGCTTTTAACTTTATGTTCTCTCTCTTTGTTTACCTGTGACACTTTTCTGGAGAGGGGCATTGTCCAAGCTTCTGCTGGCAACAACTTAATGCTCACCCTCTACCGATGATACACATGGGCCTGTCTTAACATTTTCTCTCTCCGAAACATAGCAATTGACTGAGCTTTTACTGTAACTAATTATATGTGCTCTCTTTCAGACTCTAAACATGAAAACTGGCTCAGAGTTTATTTGTTCTTTCTTTCTAGATGAAACGACTAAAGGAGCTACTACCATTAACATTTACTTTTCCTTCCCATAGAAAGTATTCCCGGATCAGTGCTTCTGTGTTCTTTTTGTGTCTCTGCTCTGTTCTCTCAAACCCCCAGTCGGTCGTAGCAGATGGCCGCTCACACTGAGCCTGGTTCTGCTCGAGGTTTCTTCCTGTTAAAATTGAGTTTTTCATCTCCACTGTCGCTACATGCATGCTCAGTATGAGGAATTGCTTCAAAGTCAACGCCAGTGACTGTCCACTGTCGCTACATGCTCATCCAGGAGGAGTGAATGCTGCAAGTCACTGACTGGATGCAGTCTGCTGGATTTCCGAAGATAGAAAACCTTTTTATCCAATTTGAATAAATACCTGAATCTGACTGCACTGTTCAATGGTTAGGATTAGTTGTAATGTATGTACCTCACTTTTGTCAAGTGCCTTGAGACAACATGTGTTGTGACTTGGCGCTATATGAATAAACTAAACTGAACTGGAACTAATAAATGTAAACAAGATTTGATGTAGAATACTTCAAAATAAAATCGACTTACTAATACCTACTAATAAAGATAAAAAAACAAGGATGTTACACTTAATTCTACTCCTACAGATGAAAAGGAAGTATTATGACTAGGAAATAAATGTTCAAGGTTTATCCAAACTGGTGAAATGTACTTTTAGTTTCTCAGAATCGCAGGAGCATCAAGAAAAGTTTTATGGCTTAGTTCTAAGTTCTAATATCTTCTTCAGTCTTAGAAAGAAAAGGGGAGATGACTTGAGATGATTCAAGTTTGACGTCTTAGTCATCATTAGCTAAAGTTACGACAATTTCTGTATTTTTTTCAAAGATGTCTGAATTTCTCAATTATACAATTACGTATATCAGTGCTGCACGGTGGACCAGTTGGTAGCACTGTTGCCTTGCAGCAAGAAGGTCCTGGGTTCCATTACTGGCTGGGGGTCTTTCTGCATTGAGTTTGCATGTTCTGCACGTGTGGGTTCTCACTGTGTACTCCGGCTTCCTCCCACAGTCCAAAGACATGCCTGTTAGGTTAATTGGTCTCTCTAAATTGCCCTTAGGTGTATGAATGAGTATGTGCATGGTTGTTTGTGTGTTGCCCTGCGATGGACTGGCGACCTGTCCAGGGAGTTCCCTGCCTTTCACCCGTAGACTGCTGGAGATAAGCATCAGTTCCCCCGTGACCCACTATGAACTAAGTGGTAGAAAATGACTGACAGTTATATCAGATAATTCAACCCAAAAAATATTTGTTTAGGAATACATATTATGGGATTTCTTTTGAACCCATCTTTGTTAGCATTGACATCAGTCATCTAACATATTTTTAGGGTTGAAAAGCTGGGTTCGGTCCAGGACCTGGCTAGCTAAATAACTAAAATCAATTTTTGTACCTGTGCAAGAAAGGAAAGAGATGGTCCACCTGCTCATATTGTGTATCATTTTAGATCAGGATTTTATAAATTCTTATCTCTAAAACAATAACATTTGAACAAAATTATGAATATGAGGACAAGAGATAGAAGAGCATCAATAGGATCAATTTAAAACTGTTTCCTTGATTGGGAGTGCGGATGGAAAGGGGATAATAACCGGAGCTAGGAAAACGCAGGCGAGTGAGGAGGGAATAGCTTCAGTATATGTGATGCTGATGAGGCCAGATATCACTAACCCTTTGGGAATCTGCAGGGAACATCATTCTGTTTCTATTCTTGCATATCTACATCCTGTGTACAAATAGCTGGATCCTGTCATCATCCTGTGCAAATGTGTTTTCTCCATTATTCTGGGCATCTAATCTATGTCTTACCCATAAACAACAATGGAGCCTGTTTAAAGGTTAATTAATCTAGAAATGCTTTAGAGCATAAATTAACACATTGTGATCCATTAATTTAATAATTAAGTGATAAATCACCTAAACAGAAAGGGACTAGAAAAAGTGCTTGACTCTTATAGCATGAGGCTGTGATATGATGTGTACCTAATATCATGGTACCTTCAAGGACAATGACGAGCCAAAGAAAGGTGGCACAGCTCCACGTTGCCCACACTAAACATGGAGCAGATGCAATCGATAGAAAATGGAGCTCGTAGCTAAAAATAAGTAAGGACAAGCAGCTGCAAAGAGAAATGTGAGCACTTGAAATTGGAAGAGGGACAACAATAAAGAGAGCATTTAGGGGTACGACAGCAAAATCTCACATTACTTAGGACCCTGAGCTCAGTTTGCATCTTGATGTTTAGGAACAATGTTGAAGCACCTTCAAAGTAAAGAGATGTTTTCTTTACAATACAGCAAGATCAATTGGTAGAGAACAGACCATGCTGCTATGACTCTGATAAATAAAGATTAGTCTGGAACTTCAAATTTTGTGCTTACTTGTTGAGCTTTCTTGATATATGCTCTCCCAAACATTTGCCTTGCAGCTGTTCAGTGAGATTCAAAGCACACTGTGGCCCTACTTGAAGATGTTGGAGGGACTGATACTTGGCTAAAGAGTGGGCGAGGTGAGCACCAGTTAATATAATTAATTATCCTATTGGTTCAGGGCTTATCTTTAGACTCTAGCTACATGTAATAGATGAGGAGCAACCCCAGGCACACTGCAACAGTTTCAAATCTAACAATAGGTCTGGTGGTTTCTCAAAACCTGCTCCAACTGCTGTCAGGGTACCATGGAACTAGGCAAGGCAAGTTTGCACAAGTATAGCACCATTCATACAGAGAATAATTCAAAGCACTTTACAGGAAAAAAGACCACAAACTCAAAACATCAAAAATCCAAGAGTCTCATAAAAACATAGGAATATTAGAATTAGACAGGGAAATATGTCTCCCTTTGTTTAGTTCTGGATCTGAGATCACAGAGTGAAGATGTCTCAAATGGGCTGAGGGGTGTCCGTTGTTTGTACCTGACCAGCAACTTTGAAATATGTTTAGGACCAAGATCATTCAGTGTCTTATGGGATATGTAGGCATGGGATATGTGGGACCATTTAGACCTTTAATAAAAATTGCCTGAGATTGGAGCTTTGAGGTAGTCCACATGTGATCTTTGTGTGCTCTCTTTTATGATCACCAATAAATTAGTCTTAGTCTGTTAAACAAGATCAGAACCAGTTGAGCTCAGAACCAGACACTCTTGTCGACTTTGCGAATATTTCTATCAGGATGTTAGGATCCACTATGTTGAACAGGGCAATATGATCCAGTTAAACCAAGATGCACACTGAGGTCTCCCAAGACCACCAATAAACATTTGAAAAACCGCTCACACTAAAAGGTAAGGCAAGCAGCTCAAAGTGCATAATGGCATCACCAGATTTTTTTTTACCTGTTCTAATCAGTAGCTAATGGGAGATTAGCTAATGCTAATTAGTCATTGGCTAATACTAATGCCGATGCTAGGAGCTAATGTTAATGCCCAAAAGAAAAGTAAGCTACACTACCAGTCAAACGTTTGGACAAGCATTCTCATTCAATTGAATAAGAACGAATTACAGTGGTTTGGCCAACAAGGACAGGTGTATTCCTTCCTATTTCTTCTTGCACAAACATTAAACACTCCTCTCTGCAGCTTCTGTACTGCTTCTGTACTGCTACTGCTACCCACCCATTACCTTTCTGTACTGCTTCTGTACTGCTACCCACCCATTACCCCATTAAGACAGTGTCTCGCCCACGGCCAAAATTGAATAGATTGAAAAATAATCTAAAACGAGGAAATCAGGAAAATCTAATAATAATAAACACAACTCAGACTAAAAAGAAAAATAAAACAATTAAATGTGGCTTACTGAATATAAGATCTCTTTCTTCAAAGACTTTGCCAGTTAGTGACCTGATTTGTGACAATCAGATTGATTTATTTTGCCTCACAGAAACATAGCTGCAGCAAGAGGATTATGTTACTATAAATGAGTCAACTCCTACTAATTATTTAAATTTTCACATTCCTCGAAATACTGGGGAGGAGGAGGAGTAGCAAACATCTTTCAGTCCGATTTATTGACTAGTCCCAGACCAATCAAAAGCTACAACTCTTTTGAATATTTAATCCTTAGTTTTCCTCATCCAAATTGCAAAGCACTAAAACCACTTCTGTTTGTTGTTTTGTACCATCCACCAGGCCCTTACTCTCAATTTTTAGATCAGTTTTCAGACCTTTTATCTGAATTAGTGTTAAATACAGATAAGGTTATTATAGTGGGGGATTTTAACATTCATGTTGACATTGAAAGTTGTTGGACCACTTGTTTGCTGAAAATTGGACTATTTGCACGTTGCTGGACGCCACTATGCCTTTCCAACGTTATCGGCCATTTTGTACCGCAGGATAGTCTGTCCTACAAAACCCAGCGGCTGATATGATGGGGCCATCCCAGGTCTGACGTCACAGGAGGCGATATAGAAAGAAACATTTGAAAAAAGCTTTGCTTTTCACGCTGGAAGCCGGACCAGCAACTGAAGCGCATCACTTCTGGAGAAGAAACCCAAGTGGATTTAATTTATTCTCCTTCGTTGGCCAATAAAAATTTCATGAATGAGGTTTCTGGAATGAGAAGGCCAGAAATTTCCCTTGCCGATCGAAGACGTGAGATTAACACGTAACCAAAACCACGGAGTTTCAAGGAGACGCAACTTTCCCTCCTTGCTTGGTTCTAGTCGACTGGTGATGGTCAGATCATATTTTTCCTTTTTGCCAAGGAGGACAAAGGACGAAGATTGACCGCTCTTCCTGAAGTTAACTGTGGACGCACATGAAGTTCCAACTTTCCCCGTCCTCCTCTCTTTAAGGGTTGTAATTATCAAAGGCGTTGAGCCACAGTTACAACACCAGAAGACATTCCTGGTCTTCAATTCATAAATGAGGATTTTGGTTAAGAAATTAATTTTGTCAAATTATAATTTTTAATTATAATTCTTGATAAATATTAATTAAACGATAATCATAATTCCAACATATGGCGTCCCTGGGTGGGCCTTAAAAAGACAGACATCACATCACTGTTGCACAGAATAAACAATTGTGATCTCCGTTAACTAAACGTTTTATTGTGAGATTTTTGAGTTTTGCAGAAAGCGTTCGTGACTAGGGGATATCTTGACTAGAGTTTGCTAAGTTCTGCTGCAGAGGATAAAATAATCTTTCAGAGGTGTTTGTTGTGGATGTAAGGTAAAAGTTGGTTTAACTTGTGGAAAATTTAAAGTTAATTTCCAGCCGACTGCCCTGCTCCATCAGCTGCAGAAAACCAGCGCTGATAAGCAGCAGACTTGCCCCAGTGTGTGCTGGGCGTAATTACAGTTGTGACCAACATTCTCCCAGTCAGGTAGATAGCAACACCTACACCTGGTGGCCATTTAATAAAATTGCAGTTGCAGCTGGATTTCCCAAACTGCAGACCTGCACTTGATACCATCTGGTGGTCACTAGTGAGAATTGCATTTCCTACTTTGATTTTAATCACTCAATTCATTAACACAGGCAGATAATTCCATCACCTATGATCAAAAGGGCATAACTTAAAGTTGAAAGTTGAAGTTACAGATTATTCATTACCACTTTTGGATAAAATTTAAGCGTTTTTGCTGGGTTTTATTGTTTGAAGCATGTTTTGATCTAACTCATAAAACTAACTTAGTTGTCTAACAGGAACAGCTTAGCCTGTCTGTGTTGCTGCTAATTAATTTAGCAATCATTGGTCACTGAACAACTTAGTCTGTTTGCGTTGCTGCTAATTTCTTTAGTGGTGGTTCATAGCTAAACAGTTTTGTGTGTTTGCATTGGGCATTTTGGGCCAAAGATGGAGGGAACATCCCAGACTGCAGCTGGAGATGCATGTAGGTTAGAGGATCCCATAGGAATGCAGGCACAAGAGGCGATTGGGTAATTGATTCTGTTATCCCCAGAGGAGCGTAAAGGTCTCAATGATTATGGCATTGAGCAATGTGAAGCCAGGATTCAGGAGTTGCTCAGAATCAGAATCAGAAAAGCTTTATTGCCAAGTACGTTTTTGGACATAAAAGGAATTTGTTTTGGCGTAGTTGGTGCAATACAGTACAAATTAAACAGTATAAACATATATACAATATAATATAAATATATGTGCACAGTTTTAAGTGAGTGAGAGTAAATATAGAGCAGTATAGGATGCAAGAGCAATACAACAGTGCAGGTGATCATTGTGCAAGTATGGCAGTGCAAGTAAAGCAGGAGTCCATGCTGAGCGTTAATGTAACGCATAGAGTTACAGGTTACAGGTGTCCTGTCAGCAAAAAAGGGGGGGTGTGGGGGAAAGGGAGAGTGTCAGGGTGGTTTCTGGGCTTTGTTAACCAGGCTGGTGGCAGATGGGAAAAAACTGTTCTTGTGGTGTGAGGTTTTGGTCCGGATGGACCGCAGCCTCCTGCCAGAGGGGAGTCTCAAAGAGTTTGTGACCGGGGTGGGAGGGATCAGCCAGAATCTTCCCTGCCCACTTCAGGGTCCTGGAGGTGTACAGTTCCTGGAGTGACAGTAGACTGCAGCCAATCACCTTCTCAGCAGACCAAATGACACGCTGCAGCCTGCCCTTATCCTTGGCTGTAGCAGCGGCGTACCAGAGGGTGATGGAGGAGGTGAGGATGGACTCAATGATGGCTGTGTAGAAGTGCACCATCATAGTCTTTGGCAGGTTGAATTTCTTCAGCTGCCGCAGGAAGAACATCCTCTGCTGGGCTTTCTTGATGAGGGAGCTGATGTTTGGCTCCCACTTGAGATCCTGGGAGATGATGGTTCCCAGGAAGCGGAAAGATTCCACAGTGTCAATTGTGGAGTCACAGAGGGTGATGGGGGTAGGTGGGGCTGGGTTCTGCCTGAAGTCCACAACCATCTCCACTGTCTTTAGAGCATTGAGCTCAAGGTTGTTCTGGCTGCACCAGTCCAACAGATGGTCCACCTCCCATCTGTACACAGACTCGTCACCATAAGAGATGAGTCCGATCAGGGTGGTGTCGTCTGCAAACTTCAGAAGCTTGACAGACTGGTGACTGGAGGTGCAGCTGTTGGTGTACAGGGAGAAGAGCAGAGGAGAGAGAACACAGCCTTGGGGGGAACCGGTGCTGATGGTCAGGGAGTCAAAGACGTGAGAGAATTTAAGTGCACCCTTTCATCAAACATTTTGACAGGTGGGCGGGACTTCCGGTGAGGGCGGGACGTCCGGTGGGGGCCATGTGGGCGCCATGTGGTTGTCATGTGGGCAGGGGGGTGTGTCCAAGGGGCGTAACAGTGGATGTTGATTGGTTGTCGTCATTAGGGGCGATACCTTAAATGAGTCAATTAAAACACAGGGGTGTGTTTAAGGGTGTTACGGGGAAGGCCTTAAATGAGCCAATTAAAACACACAGGGGTGTGTTTAAGGGTGTTATTAATAATCTGTATGTTTTTTCAGGCGTTAATACATCTAAAAAACAAAACAAACAAAAAAAAAGACATGCATCCTTTTATATTTTTAAAGGTATAATCAACTTAATGTTGACCTATCACATGAAATCCTAATAAAGGAACTGTGTAACCTGACAGAATTGTAAGTTAATTTTGCTTTACAGCAGGACCTATTTGTTGAATATATGAGCCAGTCTAAATCCGTTCAAAATAGAAAAGACCTAAAAAAGTAAATAAATAAAAAAAATTGTGCTTCACTACATCGATGGAACGAGAAAAACCTTCAGCTTCTGCGTCAACATACTGGAAAAGCAGCTGAAATAGGTAAGACGAATATCAGATTAACAGAAAAAAAAAAAAGAACATCAGTATACTGTTTCCAAGTCACAAATTGACTAGCAATGATGTGTTTGTTTTTGAATCATGAGAGACTCCATTTTAGGAAAAAGGAATGATCATTTTAGTTACCTGTAGCTTTTCTAAAACATTTTACTTTTTCATCTTAGAGTTACAGGGTTACAGTTATTCTATATCCAACTGTTAGGGGCGATGTCAGGAAGGGGCAGTTACGTCTGTTTCTTAGATAACATATCACCTTTGAACTCAAGAAGGGTTTTGGTCTTAAAAACATAGTCTTTGCAGTTGAGATAACACTGTCATGTTCTGGTATAAATACTGTGTGTAAATGTTGGGGCTCTGTTTCATTGGTTAACCTCAGTGTCAGGGTCTTCAAATGCTGAATGTCTTTGAACCATAACACTTGTTACATTGAAAAAATACCAGTACTGACAAGGAAAAATGTCGGTAAATATTTCAGGAAACCCGGAAATTGTGGCTTCTTCTTCTGATAATTCACAAAAGCACAATGACATCTTAAAACGTAAGTAAGTAAGTAAGTATCATTAAATGCATGTGAATGTTCTCAAATTTTGTTTATATATATTGTTTATATATATATATATATATATATTTGTTTCTTTGTCATAGAACCCACCGCTGATGACCTTGATGATTTCATCTTGACACAATCAGATTATGGTAAGTAAATGTTAAATGCAATAAAATATATATATATATATATATATATATATATATTATAGTTAACCCTTGACAATGTTTCAATTTATAGATTTGATGAGAGAGGTAAACCCGAATGATCAAGTTGGAGGGTTCAGCGGCTGGAATCCACACTCCAAATTAAGAAGGCGAATTATTTCCAAACAAGAAAAACTCGCAACAACTGAACTTTCTTTTAACACAGAAATTACGACAGATTCTTTGAATACCCCCCCGTCAATTATCATCATTTCCCCTGAAGACACACCGGATAAGTTACCGGCACCACCAGAAAGTAAGTAAGTCCTAAGAACTATCTATTTTTTCTTTGAGAGTGAATGTATTTTATTTATGTGTTATTAGAGACTTTTGTTTTAAACCTCAGATAAAACTGTTTACAGATTCGACTGAGAGCTCTGTGGAAGACATAGTTGTCGAGCAGGAGCAAGGTAAGGAAATAAAATTAAATAAAAACAATATATATATATATGTATTTTAAGCATAGTTCAATAAAAATGTCATATAAACCTGTTTACAGATACATCCAAAGATGTCACATTAAATCTGCCCACCAGAAGGTCGCTTTTCAAAGATCAAGACAGCTTTCAGCAGAACGGTACAGT
Source organism: Girardinichthys multiradiatus (assembly GCF_021462225.1). Lineage (NCBI taxonomy): Eukaryota > Metazoa > Chordata > Actinopteri > Cyprinodontiformes > Goodeidae > Girardinichthys > Girardinichthys multiradiatus. Next base: position 19,421,345 of record NC_061818.1, read on the forward strand.
TTCAGTCCAACAAGAAGTGAAATCTGGAGGTTTTACCGCAAAGAATCGGAGTAAGATTAAAAAAAAAAACTTGTGTATTTTTAAAAAACTATTTTCGTTTTATTTATGAACGCTGTGCTGCGCAGCGTAAGATAACTTTTATTGTCTTCTGTTTTTACAGAATATTTAACCCCGGCCAAAAGACAGCGACTCTTTGCGCTACAAACCAGAGCAACGCTAGTGAGTGGTTTAATGAACGGTACGTTTTAATTCATACATACATACTGAATTAATTTTAATTCCCCTTTTTTTTTTTTTTTTTTTCAGCTTTAATGTGATTATTTCAATATATATATATATATATATATATATATTTATTATCTATTTATTTATTTTTTGTTCATTCTCCTTACAGAGGTAACGTTGATGGTAGGACAGATTGGTCACAGAAACGGACAGCGCAGGAAGACAGTCTCTACAGCCTCACGGAATCTTCGTAATAAGGCCTCATCGTTAACGCTTCTGGCAGCATGTCAGATTCTGTTAAAGAAGCATTTTGGTGACATCAAGGTGATTTTAAACTGAACTGATCACTGTGTTTTTGTTTTTTGTTTTTTCTGTAGGTTAGTTTTATTTATATTTTTGTTTCTTATGTTCATAGAAAATGGATAACCGAATCAGACTTGCCCTGGATGAAATAAGAAATTTAGTTAATGAACTTAACGAAATTCCCGTTAATGCAGAAGAAAATAGCACACCGTCTCCACACAGCATTGAGCAAAATTATCATAATCCCTCTACGACACACTCCGCAGATCATCACGGGGGTCATTTCAATACGGGAGTAGCGGTTAGTTCTGATCAAGTAATCAGACTTGCCCTGGATGAAATAAGAAATTTAGTTAATGAACTTAACGAAATCCCCGTTAATGTATCTCCTGCTAACAGTGAAAATTTAATAAATGAACATCAGCACGGTGACGTTTTAAACGTAATCAATCAGGCTCTTTCCGATTTGAACAGCGAACCGTCTCCACACAGCAGCATTGAGGAAAATGATTCACCTGACACTCATCAGAATCCTTCTACGTCACACGCCGCAGATCGGCATGGTGACGTTTTAAACATAATCAATCAGGCTCTTTCCGATTTGAACAGCGAACCGTCTCCACACAGCAGCATTGAGGAAAATGATCCACCTGACACTCATCAGAATCCTTCTACGTCACACTCCGCAGATCATCACGGGGGTAATTTCAATACGGGAGTAGCGGTTAGTTCTGATCAAATAGAGCGAGATCCTCCAGCTGTGGTTGAACGTGAACATTTTAATAACCATGAAATAAGGAGACCTTTTACCATACCGCCGCCCTGTCCAAGTAACGTTCCAGATTTAGCAGCATTCTATACAGACATCATGCGTATTATAATTGAATTAGCCGATGCTGCGAGATCGTTAACCAGACGTAACGACGTTGTGCAGCTGGAATTAGTGGGTGAAAATCTCAATCGTCACATCACATTTACTGTTACAGATGATGGAAATATGATCCTGCCTGCTTTCGAAAACTTCCTCGACGATTTAGTACAATCGAATGCAAATATACCTGTAGATAATAACATGGAATTTGTTCTTCAGGTTGTTAATGACCCAGCAGGAGGTTCTAAGCGTAAAGCTGCAGGAACGTTAGACTGTGAACTGTTTAATAAGAAAATGCGTCATTTGTATATTATAAACAATACCGGTAATCAGTTATGTTTTGCAATCAGCCTCGCACACGTCTCTGATCCTGAGCTCACGGATCACCGTGCTGTAGAACTGGGGTGGAGATGGCAGCATCAGGCAGGCCTTGACGAGCAAACAGCAGTTACTTTTAGTGATATTGGTAAATTTGAAACCATTCTGAAGAGAAAAATTGTAGTGTTTCACAGAACCACGGGCTCTACTGCTCTGTGTAAATTTGAGACCAGTTTCCCCGATCGTTCAAACCCTCCGTTTTTGCTGTTATTTCAAGGTCATTACTATGGGATAAAAAATCTCAAAGGTTTTATGGGGTGCAGATATATTTGTAATTACTGTTACGCCAGCTATCAGAATGCCAATACACACCATTGTGAAGGTTATTGTCCAGTGTGTCGAACATATAAATGTATGCAAGAGATTAGCAATCCTGTAAGCTGTGCAGGCTGTCAAAGAATCTGTCGTAATTCTTTATGTTTCAGCAGACACAGGGAACCGCGCATCAGAAATAGTGCTGAAAGGCCTATGAGTGACTGTGAGTTGGTAAAACTGTGTAAAGTATGCAAACGGATATACGTTATTCCAATCAGTAAACCGAATAAACCACACGTGTGTAATGTAAAATGCAGTATTTGCGGTGAAAATGTACCCCCCAGCCTAGACATTACATGCGATGATCATAAGTGTTACATTCTGCCTTGCAGTGCAATTAATCAGCTTGATGATAAACTGATTTTTATGATTTCGAATGCCTCGTCAATGAGAGCGGCGTGCATACCCCCTTTCTGGTCTGTGCTAAAACGTTGAAAGGTGATGAATGGTACGCTTATGGACTGAATTGCACCCAAAAATTTCTCCTGCATTTCAGGAGGCCAATGTACAAAGGTTATACCTTAATAGCGCACAATGCGCGGGGGTACGATGGTTACCTGATTCTCACAGCAATGCTGCAGTTAGGCATTAAACCACATATCGTCATGGTAGGGAGTAAAGTTCTCTGTTTAACTGACCCTGATTACAGGTTAAAATACATTGATAGACTGTCCTTCATGTGCATGAAGCTTAGTGCCATGCCGAAAGCGTTAGGCTTTACCGATCAAAGCAAGGGTTTTTTTCCCCACCTATTTTCCTCTGAACAACATCTCCAGTATGTAGGGGCTTTTCCTCCTCCATCCTGCTACGCTGTAGAACGCATGAGTCTTCAAGAACAACAGGTGTTTAGCAGCTGGTACAGAGAAGCGAGCAAAGAGGTCTTTGACTTTAAGAAAGAAGCAATTTGTTATTGTAAAAATGACGTTGAAATTCTTTTTCAAGGATGCTTAAAATTCAGAGACGAGTTCTTTAAGGAGACAAGTGTGGATCCGTTTAAAAGTATCACAATAGCATCAGCCTGCATGAAGGTTTTTGTAACCAATTTCCTTCCTCCTCAAACCTTAGCCATTCCATCACCTCTGGACTACAGACGTAGCAGTAAAACGTTCTCTAGCGCGTCCATTCAATGGCTCGGCTGGATTGCAGACAGCAGAGCCATATTTATCGAGCATGCATTAAATAGGGGTGAAAAGAAAATTGGGCCATATTCAGTGGATGGGTATGCAGAGATTAACGGTGTCAAAGTTGCGTTTGAATTTTATGGCTGTTTTTTTCACGGCTGTAAAAAGTGTTACATGCCTCATGACAAGTGTCCGTTGAGAGGGGTCGCATTTGAACAGTTTTACGCAGCCACTGTTGAGAGAAGCAAGGTGTTACAAACTGTGTACGGCCTTCGTCTCGAAGTCATATGGGAGCATGAGTGGATTGAAATGAAAAAATCAGACCCAGGGGTGATCAGCTTTCTTGAGAAAGTTAATGCACCCGAACCGCTATCCCCCCGGGATGCACTGTATGGTGGACGCACCTGTCCTATGAAGTTGAGGTACACAGCGGAACCGGATGAAACTGTACCCTATGTGGATTACACATCTCTGTACCCTTATGTAAACGCCAACTGCGTTTTTCCCCTCGGACACCCCACCATCATTTACAAAGATTTTGATGACCCCAGCAGCTACTTCAGTATAATCAAAGCTGTGGTCTACCCACCACGTAACCTGTTGTTCCCTGTTTTACCTTACAGAACATCCCAAGGTAAACTTGTGTTCACTCTCTGCCGCTCATGCGCTGAATTAAATAACCAGTCAGGTCCCTGCAGGCATAATGATCAAGAAAGAGCTCTGACCGGAGTTTGGGTGACTGTAGAATTCTGTAAAGCTTTGGAGTGTAGTTATCGTCTTGCTAAAATCACAGAGGTGTGGCATTTTGAAAAGAGAAGTGATACAATCTTTAAAGGTTACATTCATTGCTTTTTAAAGGGTAAGCAGGAGGCTTCAGGCTATCCGTCTGAAGCAGTGGATCAGGAGAGTAAGTCAAAGTATATAAGCGACTACAAACTGCATCAGGGCATCCAATTAGACCCTGAGAAAATCGAGATGAATCCTGCCAAAAGGCAGGTTGCAAAATTGTGTTTAAACAGTTTTTGGGGGAAATTTGCGCAAAGAAGTGATCTGTCTCAGACCACAGTCATCACTAATCCTGAAGACTTTTTCAGCTTCATGTTCTCGAGTAAATACAGGGTTAACTATTTTCATTTTTTCAACCCTGAAATGTGTGTAGTGCAGTGGAACTACAGCAAACGTGTCATATATCCACCAAGTAAGACAAATAATGTGTTTATAGCAGCATTCACCACCGCTTATGCAAGTTTAAAACTTCTCAGCAGCATGGAGAAGTTACAGGACAGATTGATTTATATTGACACGGACAGTTTGATTTATGTGACAAAAAGTGGTGAAACTCCTCTGGAATTGGGGAATTATCTGGGTGATCTTACTGACGAGTTAGATGGTGACAGCATTTCGGAGTTTGCATCGACAGGACCCAAGAGTTATGCATACCAGACCAAAAACCGTAAAAATGTAATGATACGTGCTAAAGGCATCACTCAGACGCATGAATGCAGCGAGAGGGTCAATTTTGACAGCATCAAAGGGCTGGTCGAGGGCTACTTACAGGGGTCAAGTGAGGGTGTCATTGAAATCCCTCAGCACACGATCAGGAGGGATAAAAAGAGATTCCGTTTGACAAACGCGACATTTCTTAAAAAGTTTCGACTGGTGTATGATAAGAGACGTCTTTTTTCTGACGGGACAACTCTGCCTTTCGGTTATTAGAGTTGAAGAAGAAATAAAATAAAAAGTCACATGGATTTACAGGAGATTGATTTTGATCCTAGATTTAGAGCCCCTTTCTCATGTATGATAGTTGGACCCAGCGGCTGCGGGAAAACTTTCTTTGTAAAAAGTATTTTACAAAACTGTAATCATGTCATGGATATTGTTCCAGAAAATATTGTATGGATTTACACATCTTTTCAACCCATGTATGCTGAATTGCAGAAGATGAATAAAAATATTACCTTTGTGGAAGGATTGCCTCATTCTTTAGAAGATGAAAACCTGTTTCCTCCTGATCAGAATCATCTGATTATTCTAGACGATGTTATTGCTCAAGCCTCAGATGATGAAAACGTGATGAAGGTCTTTACCCAGTTTCGTCACCATCGTAATATGAGCGTTATTATGCTGACTCAGAATGTATTTCATCAGGGAAAGTTCAGTCGCACTATTAGTTTGAACTGTAATTATATGGTGTTGTTTAAATACCCGAGAGATAAACTCCAGCTGAATATACTGGCCCGCCAAATGTTTCCATCTCAAAAGGGTCTCTTCTTGGAGAGTTTTGAAGACGCAACGAGAGAAGCTCATGGATATTTAATCATCGATTTTACGCCTACCTGCCCAGAACATTTCAGACTGAGAACGGGGATACTTCCTCAGCAGTGGCCTGCTGTGTACGTACCCAGAACAAAGTAAGTCATCATGTCAGCGCGTATAAAAAGGAATTTACCATTATTCAGAGCTTTGTACCAGGCCTGTCCACAGAAACGTAAAGATATTCTCGCACACTGCTCTCCCGACTTTATTCAGGCTCTGTGCGAGATTGCACTGAATATCCTAAAAGGTAACATTAAACTTTCACCCTCTCAACACCGACAATTGAAGAAACAAAGAAATATCATCAGATTGTTGGGTGATAAAAGAACCGGAATAAAAACTAAACAGTTGGCTCTCAAAAAGCAACGAGGTGGTTTTATTCTGCCCATCTTAACGGCTCTTGCACCCTTGATCGGTGATCTAGTGGGTGGAATCATCAGGAGATAATGTCTCTCAGAACATCGCAGAAGATGTTTCTCATTTCCCCTCATCAATTCAAGCGTCTGACCCAGTCAGACACGTCCATCAGACAGACGGCGGAGGAGAATTTGGATGCTGAAATGAGAGCGATATTAAACGAGCCGGGTTTGACTTCTTATGAAAAAATCAAGAGATACGATGCTCTTCTCCAGAGGTATCTGACTTTACTTAAGCAAGGTGTCAAAGAAGAAAAACAGCGGGTCAGTTTAACGCTGCAGCGTGACACAGAGGTTCCTGAACATGAGCGGTCCCAAGAAAAACAAGGCCCAGGGCAGGACGAGGCCCCTAAAGATCAGGTTCTTACGGAAGTACTGAAAAGCCTTCCTAAACACAATCGTAAAAATGCAGAGTACATTTTGAATAAATTATCCGAAAGAAGTGAGAGTTGGACTTCGCGAGGTGAATTTGTATTTAACGGAAATATTATAAAGGGGTCCCACATGATTGATTTGTTGAAAAATCTCATGCTTCCGTTTAAAAAATCTGGAGCATCACAAACCCGAGGATGGTCTGATTTTCTACACTCCATGTCAGAAGTAAACATACCTATATCTTCAGCCATTAACCCTTATGCTCGTGAAGAATATAGACGTTTCAAAACAGAGGGTACATCGATTGAAAATGGGGGTACACCCCCCAGCGTTAAGCAGAGAAGAAAAAGAAGAAGAAGGCAGATAACTCATTCTCCCTACTGGTCGAGATCTGAGCTGGAAGATCCAAAAAATGCTGATGGGAGATCAAAAAGGTCTCTTCGTAAGACGACACTACCACCCCGATGGATTACATTTTCACCATAAACCGTTATAAGAAAAATGAAACATGTAGTCTATTTCTTTTATTCAATAAAATATTTATTGATTATATTTTTCAAGTCTAACTTCGTTCTCTACTTCACACACTAACATATGATATCATTACACAAATATTAAATCATAAGAAGAAAAAAAAAACAAACAATGAAAAATAAAAATAAAAAAAGACATTTTAAATTCCATAACAATCCAGAAACATCTCCAAAGAGCATGTTCCGTAGTATAAAATGTACAACTTTGATTAATGACACATTTCTGATATTTTTTCACAAAGTTAGATACCATTAAATCATTCTTAATCACATCTCCGGTGTATTTCGACAACACTTGCTGCATTGATAATCCGCACGCTCTATGACATAGATAAAAAATGCAATGGTGACCGCACACAGTGGACAGAGTGTTTTGAAGCTGATTATTATGATACAATATTTTTGAGGATCTGTCTTCTAAAAATGTTACGATGCTTGACGGGTAGAACTCGAAATCCGGAGAGAATCCATAAGAGTCAAAAAAGCTGGATTGACCATTCTCATCCAATGTCAGAGCTAGCCAGTGTTCCCCCGGCATGTGTGAAGGATGTGTATTCACGATAAAGTAGGCCGGCCCTGGGAATTTGTCAGCTAGCAGCGGCAGCTGGTCGCACGGCCACACACCGCAAAACAAATCTCCCAGCAGATGATGCATCAGGCTCTCAATTTCATGATTATTCATGCCTGATTAGATTAATAATAATCCACCAGCACACGCCTCTTTGAATCAATCTCTAAAATAGAATCATAACAAGCGTAGATGATCAGCGTGGTGGTATATGGCAACGGGTTTCTGAAGCGCATTTCCAATCTTAAATTCCCACTGGAAACTGGAGATAGAGCATCTGTGTCCTCACCCGGGTAAACAAGTTGTAATACTCTCTCACTGAATGACCTTGGTTAAAATTGGGCTGGAAGGCTTTAGCAGGAATTTGTCTGCCATCCTTACACAAAGCTAAATATTCCATATCAAAATGATTAAAGTCAAACGGATTGAGATTGCGTGTTCCTGTAAAAGCGTCATGATCCAGTAACGCAATCACCACATACTTGGGAAAGATGCCTAAGAAAAGATTCTCTTGGTTGCATACCCTTGAATTTTCAGGGATGGAATATGTTTTTACATTCACACGTGAAAGTGGATACAGGGCATTTGCTTTCATTAAAGCTGAAGCGTGCCCCAGTCGTACAGCTGGAGAGACAGTAACTTTTTTGATAAAAAGAGATGCTCCTTATATCCTGAGTTTGTAAGTGGAGTCTCTTGCGGCCATGAGACAAAAGGCATCGTTGGCTCTTGTAAGTTTAATTTTAAGGTCAACAGAGTTTAAAAGAAGTCTCTCGCAGAAAAATATGTCGGCATGCAGGGGGCCTAGGAGATGTACCTCCCTGGAATTTGCCGTAAAGCCTGCTCTGCTGTTAAGACCTTGGTTAGGGCCGTTAGTTGTAACAATAGAGTTCAGAGCACCTGCAGTGTCTTTATAAAAAAGACCAGAGCTAAACTGGGTTTTTAAAGAATCCTCAGAAAAGTTTAACAATGTCTCAATCATGGCTCTATATGGATGTGTAGCGCTGGATTGTGAAATCATTCGATCTCCGAGAGTGACGTCACACTGACTGAAGATGGTGTTTAACGGGTAGTTGATGAGCCCTACAGGTGCATCATCTGGCAGGTTTGTTCCATTCTCGTTAGTAATTTTAACTCTGAGATGCAACAGCGTATCGTTGAGATCCAGATACTTTTCTCCGTCTCCCGGAATGAAAAACTCGATCGGCCCTCCATCGGTGATTGCTGATATAGGCTGGATCTCGGTGTAAATTTTATCTTCGATCGATAGCTGCGTCATCGGGGCAGAAAATAAGTCCAACTCTGCCAGCGTGCACTCTGATGATTTGTTATGTAAAAGAGCCATTATTTAAATATATCAAAACTTGCGGATGACTTCCTTCCTCTTCGTTTGTCAGCTGCGACTGATCTCCTTTTTCGCGTTTGTCGTTGTTTTTTAACCGTCCTTAAACGATCACCAGGGGGTCTTGTTCTGGGTCTTTTGGATAAAACCATAATTCCTGAACCTTCTTGACCGTCGATGTGTGCAGAACCACTCATTTTACTCACGGCTCTACCGATGACATCCGAAGCGATATTTGATGCAGCCGTTTTAAGATGGGGTTTTGCAATTGCAAATCCTTTTTTAACCAGAGGGGATACGAAGCGGAATAATTTTGAAAATAATGATCCAATTCCGTACATGACCGGGGCCCCATAAAACCCTGGCAGATTACCGCCTGATTGACTTACATAGTAATTTACAAAGCGATTTGGATCACGTCTCAGACTTAGATGTGCCATGTTCTCTCTTGCCTGCTTGATGCAGTGTTGAATGACCAGCGTAATATGAATGATAACCAATCAATCTTAGAGGTTATATACATATCTCTGGAATAGTTTATACAAATAAAATTTTATCTCAGGCTACGTTGTGATATCACCGGTCTGAAGTGTAGTCTTATGACGGTCTTTCCATAGACGAAATTTACAGGAACGTTTTGGTCCGATTTAATTTCTATATTGATATTTTCAATATGTCTTCTGGAGACTGGAAGGTAGTGGGCGGGGTTAAACGTCTGAGTAATCATATCACTGAATGTGCCTTGTACTTTGACGGTCCGCAGTAAAGGTGCAAAAGTGTCGCCTACTATTTGTGGGCTGACCACGTCGCTGTAACAGTATAGGTGATAGAAACCAGCCTTTATATCCGCCGGAAAAGGAGCCAGTTTTGGTTCAGAAACATGAATCCATTCCCCTGGTTTCACGCCCATCATATAAGCTAGAGTGCTGAAGAAGCGTATTTCATACGGACTATTTGCTTGAAATGCAAATCTCTTTTGAACTTTGCTGAATTTAATGCGTAAACCCGATTTCAATTTTTTGAAAAACATTTCCATCTCTGTCTCGAGTTGAACAACGCTGTTATAGTAGCCACTTCTGATCCTTTGCGTATTGATCTCCACATCACCAACCTTCCTCCATTCAAAGTAGGCATCATAATCCGGTAAATTATGCCATGTATGAGGGTATGAAATCTCGGCTAATGCAACCATCCATTGGCCTTCTAAATCAATATGTTGAGCTAAATTTACACGGAAACTTGAACTGGTATTCAACTGTTCCTGTGGAGTCCAGGTGCCGGAGGATGAAGTGAAGGGCTAGGTTGACTGCATCATCTACAGACCTGTTGGCTCTGTAGGCAAACTGCAGGGGGTCCAGGAGGGGGTCGGTGATGTCTTTTAGGTGTGAGAGCACAAGGCGCTCAAAGGACTTCATCACCACAGAGGTCAGGGCGACGGGTCTGAAGTCATTAAGCCCTGTGGTCCTTGGCTTCTTGGGAACAGGGACGATGGTGTCGTTGTTGTAACTCACCCTGGTGCATGATGGTACACAGCTGTCCTCACAGAAGCTGATGGAGGAAGTCACAGCCTCTGTGATGTAAACACCGACCAGGATGAACAAAGCGAACTCACGGGGGGAATAGAAATACTTACAGTTTATGATGAAGGCTTCCAGGTCTGGAGAACAGTGCTGCTGAATCACTGTCACGTCGTTGCACCAATCACTGTTGAGGTAAAAACAGATTCCTCCACCTTTCGCTTTGCCGGAGAGTTCCGTGTCTCTGTCCGCTCTGTAGAGCTGGAATCCTGCCAGCTGCAGCGCAGAGTCCGGTATTAATCTGCACAGCCACGTCTCCGTGAAGCACATTAAAAACCAAAGGACAGACGGGTCTCAGATGTGTTAGGACAGCTCACTCTGTTGTATCCGCGAAAGTTAATGTTGGAAATTGACCAGCGTGTTAAACTGCAGTTTGAGCTGAATGATACTTTGCAGACGGTGGATGTCCTTAGAGGTGAACTAACAGAAGTTGGAAATGGGTTGGAGACAATAGAGGGTAGCCATGCCACACCCCCCCATCCCTGGAGGAATGGGGGGGTGAACCGAAACCCCCCTCACAGGTTGAAACCTTTGGAGGTGAGCCATACCTGGGAAACCCTGAGAGAACCTGCACGTCAGATCTGGAGGATGTAGAAGCTGCTCTCCAGAGATTACCTTTCCAGGCTCATGGGGTTCCCCATACATCCACCGAGGCAAGAACAGGTGTAAGTAGTCAGAATAGGTTCAGTAGTGCGGTGCCCCACCCCACTGTAATCAGCAGCCATGAACTGTACCTGGCTGGGGATCCAGCAGGAGTAAATAGTTCAGGACTTGGACGTGGAGTGTTAGGCTGTGGAGTGTCAGGCTGTCAGGGTGTAGACCTGACGGTGGAGTGTCATGTTGGGGTGTGTCAGGCTGTGGACCTGATGTGGGCTGCTCTGCCGCAGCGCTCTGGAGACCTGACGAGGGCTGCTCTGCAGCAGCGCTCTGGAGACCTGACGTGGGCTGCTCTGCAGCAGCGCTCTGGAGACCTGACGTGGGCTGCTCTGCAGCAGGCTACTCTGCAGCAGCGCTCTGGAGACCTGATGTGGGCTGCTCTGCAGCATCGTCCCGCGGACATGGCATGGGCAAAGGTGGGCAGCAGTAAAACTGCCTTACTGCAGTCTCATAATCCCTCTCCATCTGCCTGGTTCTGTCCATCAGCTCAGGAGAGGAATACATGAGGCTGATCTTCCTGAAGCTCTTTATCTGGTGAGCAAAAAACCTTAACCGCTGCTCCAGCTCATCAGGTGTTGCCTCAGAACATCGAGCTGGAGCGAGCAAACACGGCATGGGTGGAGCTGCAGCGAGCCTGCGAGACCGTACGAGGACCCCAGAATGCAGACTAGCAGGCAGCATGATGGTAAGTGCAAAAGATATTTAATAACAAAAACCTCTCTCACAGGAGGTGATGGCAAAAACAGACATGGGCAGGTTGGCAAGACAGGCTTGGCATGATGAACAGGTGACATGAACTGAACAAGACATGACCTGAGAAATGTTTCCTCGATGTGTGAACAGAACAGGTGTGTATAAATGGAGTGTGAACCAGGTGAAGAAAGACAGATTAACTAGGTGCAGGTGAACCGAATAAAGTTGATTAACAGAGAACACAACGTGACAGGAGCAAAACATGGCTTGAACTGAACGCAAATCCAAGGAAACAAACTAGAACTAGAACTAGCAAAACATGAAACAAAAACATAAACAGGAAAATAATAAACAGAAGCATGATTCAAAACTTGAGCTGTGAAGAACATATAAAGAAAAAACCTGAAACCAAAAACCAAACAACCCCGAATCATAACACCATCATACATCAGAGATCTGATTGTTCCATACGTTCCTAACAGAGCACTTTGTTCTCAGACTGCAGGTTTACTGGTGGTTCCTAGAGTCTCTAGAAGTAGAATGGGAGGCAGATCCTTTAGTTATCAGGCTCCTCTCCTGTGGAACCAGCTCCCAGTTTTAGTCCGTGAGGCAGACACCCTGTCTACTTTTAAGGCTAGGCTTAAAACTTTCCTTTTTGATAAAGCTTATAGTTAGAGTGGCTTAGGTTATCCTGAGCTATCTTCCTTATTTTTTACCTCCGTCTTCTTCCCTCTCTGTTGGATGGAGTCAGGGGGAGTCAGGTTTAGCCTAAACCGGCTCAGTTATGGTTGAGGTGCAGACACACCATCCGTTTCTGCTACCTGTATGACCCCCTCTCTTTTCCAATGATTATGGTCAATCTGACAGAGAGAGGTTTCCCAATCGTTGTAGATTTAGTATAACAATGACCAACAGTGGGCTCTAGATGTACAAACTGTCTACTTTTAAGGCTAGGCTTAAAACTTTCCTTTTTAATAAAGCTTATAGTTAGAGTGGCTTAGGTCATCCTGAGCTATCTCTGTAGTTATGCTGCTATACGCTTAGGCTGCTGGAGGACATAATGACCACTTTCACCCTGTTCGCTACATTCTCACACTACTCTCCAATTTTGCATTATTTGTTGTTATTTCAGCCTTTAACTTTGTTCTCTCTCTTTTCTCTTCATAGAAGCTACACCTGACCTGACTCTGTCTACATGTGACACCTTTCTGGAGAGGGGCATCGTCCAAGCTTCTGCTGCCAACAACTTAATGCTCACCCTCTACCGATGATCCACGTGGTCCTGTGTTTCAGTGTTTAACTCTTTCTCTCTCCTAGACATGGCAATTTACTGAGCTTTTATTATGGATAACTCTATGTGCTCTCTTTCAGACTCTAAACTTGAAAACTGGCTCAGAGTTTATCTGTTCTTTCTTTCTAGGTGAAACGACTAAAGGAGCTACATCTATTAACATTTACTTTTCCTTCCCATAGATCTTCCTGGATCAGAGCTGCTTTGTTCTCTTTGTGTCTCTGCTCTGTTCTTTCAAACCCCCAGTCAGTCGTGGCAGATGGCCGCTCACACTGAGCCTGGTTCTGCCTGAAGTTTTTTCCTGTTAAAAGGGAGTTTTTCCTCTCCACTGTCGCTACATGCATGCTCAGTATGAGAGATTGCTGCAAAGTCAACGCCAGTGACTGTCCACTGTCTCTACATGCTCATCTAGGAGGAGTGATTGCTGCAAGTGACTGACTGGATGCAATCTGCTGGGTTTCCTTAGACAGAAAAACTTTTCTATCCAATTTGAATAAATAACTGAATCTGACTGCACTGTTCAATTGTTCAATGATTAGGATTAATTGGAATGTATGTACCTGACTTTTGTGAAGTGCCTTGAGACGACATGTGTTGTGAATTGGCGCTGTATAAATCAACTGAATTGAATTGAAATTGAATTGAATTAAATACTGGTCCTGCTTTGTGATTGTTGCCATTCAGTTGCCCTGTCCACATTTCTTAAAGCAGGGACCAGTTTACCTCGTATCGCCTCCATCTGTCTCCGTTACACTGTTGAGATTGGTCTTGTAGGCACAGCAAACTATTTTTGCACTAGAACATTTTTAATGGACTCTCTTTGCAGGCTGTTTGGGTGTTATACCTACTGCATCATGCTAGATCTCAAAGGGCTCTACAGCAAAATACAAACCTTAAGAGGCAACAGTGAAAGGAATCAAGAGAAACAAAACATAAAACTAAACCCATAGTTAGTGAGAATTGCTTTTCCAAAAATTGACACAAAGCTCTTCCACAGGTTAAAATAACTTCCTAAACTCTAGCTACTCTAAATTTGTTTTAGGAATACATTTAATGCCTTAACCTAACAGGCAGTAAGATGCTATTGCTCATGTCACTAAATTTATTTAGTCACTATTTCAAGATTGAATTGCTAACCCCCTATTCCCCTAAGAGAATAAATTAGGAACTAACTAAGCACAATTTAATTTTATATACTCACACTCCATTCCTGCAAGAATGAACTTAACTTCCCAAAGTCAGCCTGTTTTCCATCAGCAATTCTGTCAACTCTTTTTTTTTCCAGGTCTTTAATTCCATTGGCCCTGCAGTGGGTTGCATTCAGCTTCCATAGCTCATTCAAGATGCTACAGCTAGTGTTACACACCAGTGTTCAGGACTGGCTGAATCCGACTGTGGTACTCTTTTGTTTGGATGCTTGCAGGTTGCTCATTTTCATTTCTGATTGCTGGTGGAGCTGCTAAAGGGGCTTTCAGAAGAATAAAACAATTAATTTTTTCGTCAATTGTCTTTTATTTCTTTTTTCTGTAATATAAGAAGTTTTGAATAAATGTTTAAAATATCAGGATGACCTAAAAAACTCAGTGTGTGCATTCTTTGTTTTATTTCTTGATTCCTTTATTGTTAAATAAAGAAACAAATACAGAGGTAATAATAAAACCTCTTATCGTGTATTAATAATTAATGAATATGCCCTTTTATTTCAAGCTTCTCCCTGTACTCTCAAGCAATATTCAGGTATAAAGCAATGCCAGCATCATATTCTTTATCTTAAATGCCTTTGATACGTTTAGCCATTAGGTCTTCCTTGCCAAATTATCAAAGATAAAATTTTCAACTAATGCCATTAAAATGGATAAACGTTTCTGAAATGGTTAATGGCATTTATATGCGCAAAAAAGACTATTTAGAAGAGTATGTTCCAGTGGAAAAAATAGCGGCAGAAAGTATGTAGAAAGTGTATTGTGTATTGTGTTTGTTGGGAGCAGTGATGGTTATAGAGTCTAACAGCTGCTGGGAGGAAGGATCTATGATAATTCTTGTTTGTGCATTTAGGATGCAGCAGCCTGTGCAACCGTGCCTTGCATGTGGTGGGAGATGTTTTCCAAGAGTGATGTTATTTTTGCTAGAGAAGATAAACAAAGAAACAAAACTTGTCCAGAGGAGAACGTCAGATCCCACACTGAAAAAGCATTACAAGGAAATTTCATATTTTTTTTTTTCTAATCATTTTGTTAAAAACATTTGAAAATACAAACCCTTTCTACCTTGCCTACAGCTGTCTTTATGCAGAGACAACAAAAAGTATAGCAGATCTGTAATCTGTAATCTTCTGTTGACCACCAACAGCTCTGTACAGATACTTGCAGTCTAAAATCTGTGCCCCAGGGTGTAGCATCATGGTTTCAGAGCACCATTTATCCTGGAGATTATTTCATTTATCGCCTGGGTCTGGACAGACCCCCTATTATATCACAGTCCACCTTGTCTCCAAGGACACACTAATGTTCCCCATCGATGGAGGATGAGAAATTCTGCTGTGTGTTGCAAGCACATACAACTGTTTGTTTGTGGGTTTGCATGACTCAAAAGAAAATGTAACAACAAGGAGGACATTTAAAGGCTTTATTGCTTTTCTGTCTCCTTTTTCTTTATTAAAACGAACTTATCTTTTCTTCTTGCCCCCAGTGATCAGCAACAGTGTCAACAGCATTTACACTGAGTGGTAATGATTTCCTGCTGTTGCGAAATGTTGTATGACTATGCTTGTGTCATTGCTATGGCATAATAACAACAATGAAAAAAATGCAGCAAGTGTTTGCCAGAGAGTGTTAAACTCAGGACTTTTCCGGTGCCAGCAGTCTTACATGTCAGATGATCCTGAGAAATAAAAACTAACAAAACAATGCAGACTGCAAATCTCTTCATAATTACTTGGCCTGTAGTCTCTAAATAGAAATTCTATGACACATTTAAAAATAAATCTGAACATATGATCAATACCAGATGAAACGGAAGTTTATTTTATGATGTTTTGTATGAAAACAAGGATAGTCTTTGATGATATTTGGAAAGAGAACCTTGAATGCCCAACTGCTGAGGAGACAGCCAGCTGACCGAGGGAGAATGCACAAGGGACAGTGGAGACTGGGCAGCACATACATGAGCTGGGCATTGCTCAGAGCTGACCTGCAGGAAACTGCATGGCTTTTCACTGCTAATTTGTATTGCTTGAAAACAAAGATAAGAGACTGCTGTGGTTTTGTTTTTGACTGGTTTCTTAGCAATGTCTCCAAATCAGACTGGACACCTAACATCCCTCTGGTCAGACGTCAAAGTGGAGGGTCTGCTGTGAAACCTTTATCCTGATATAGTGAGTTAAAACATGAAGTAGTAAAGGAAACAGTGGAAGCTACCACCACCCATTGAACAGCACAGTTGTTGGTTTCCATAGAGACTGAATGTGGGCAAATAGTGAAAGACATTGCTGAATCATGAGTCTGCACTGATTGTTCGTAGCTTAAAACAAAGAAACACAGAATTACAGTATATAGTAGGCCAATAGTGGTTAAACCAAAATATTATTTTTATTTTAGATTCTTTAAAATGGCCAACATTTACTTTGATGACAACTTGTGACACACTTGTCATTGCCTCAATTCACGTCATGAGGTAGTGATCTGGAATTGGTTTTCCACTATTTTGAAGGAGTTCCCAGACATGCTGAGCTGTTGTTGACTGCTTTATCTTCAATCTGTGGTCCGGTTCATCCTGAACTATCCCAATTGGATTTTGGATATTTCCATTGGCAGTTCTCTTCCCCTTGTTCTTCCTAAGAAATATCTTCTTAGGAGTATTGTAACTTAGAGTTGCTAATTGACCTCTGCGGAGCATTTATGTTGTCTGTTTTAATGTTGTGTTTTTGAAATGCATTTTCTTAGATAGCTCTTGGTCTTCCTTTCCCGGAAGGATTAGGAAGAGATCCAGTAATAATGTTTGAAGTTCTTCCAATTTTTCAGAATAACATACCTTGATGTCTTAAAGTTATGTTTCGACTGTTGACTGTTTCACACCTGCTAATTTAAACCTAATCCAAATGTCCACCTCTGGAAGCTGATTAAGAGAATGCCAAGGGTGTCCAAATATATCAAGACAGCAAAAGATGTCTACTAAGATTATTAACATACTGTGGTTTGTTTTATACATCTTTGTTTACTACATAACTCCACAGTTTGATGGCTTCAGAATTGACCTAAAATTAAATTTAATCTAAAACTGAACTGTAAATATAAGTTGAGAATAATGTACTTGTGGTTTTTTTTTTTTATGTTTTTTGCCAAAAAACAGTGCTACTGCAGAATTTTTTTATTCTGGCTCTTAATGAGAGATGTATAAAGCTTTGCATAATTTGTTTCAAAAGTTTTGATCTCAATTTACAATATACTGTGTTCAGGTCTCAAAAACCTTGTTCATTTTCAAAGTATCATTTGTGGTTAAATTTCACAACAAAACTTTGAACTGAAGCAGGCAAAAATCTAAAATTAATCTCTGTGTGTACTTGAGAAGTTTTAGGAAGTGAGCCTTTGCCACACATCCTGTCTGGTGAAATGCTTTGTGAGAAAGACTGAAATGGCTCTGGGTAATGTTTGGATAAGGAGGAAATAAAATGTCCCTTGCATGCAAACAATAGAGTCTTTGGACTGATCACCTTTGACAGTAAGATTTGTTTTCATTAAACCTTTGAAACTCTGATCATTTTTCCAATATTTCTGAAGGTCAATCTTAATTTCTCTACAAATTTGGCTTCCCACAGCTCACACAATGGTTGAGTACTTTAAATTGGATATGGTACAAATAATGTCAGGAAGTATACATCGCTGACTATGTTATATTTCTTCTCCTATTACATATACTCCACACTCTGTGTGCTCACATCCTGCTGCCTCAGCTCTTACACATTTTCATTAAATGACTTTTTTATACAGAAGATTCAAATGCTACAGTCAGATTTCATTCTGTTTAAAGAATGTGCTGATAAAGTTACTCCTCTGGCACCATGTACTCCGCCTCAGTTTGAAATGTAAAACCACCATTTCCAGACAAATGTAAGATGCTGACGATGTATTCAGCTGTTTCTAATCCATTTAATTTAATTTCCATTATAGAGGATGTTTAGAGGTAGCTTTCTAAACATATTAAAACCTCAGTTTCATATGCATCAAACGATTTTTTGAATTCATTACTATTAATGCAGTACGTATGTATAATGTTGATTCTGTTTTCAGCCCCCTTACCATTCTCACTGTGCTTAGTGGCAAGATAAACTTGGGACCTCATCAAGCCTTCTTTGTTCTTTTATCCCCGTCTTTGTTCCAGTTTTTTTCAAGTTTTTTTTGTTTTGATTTTTTATGTTCTGATTGTACATGCGGGCAAGTTTGGTTGAGTAGCTTTTTTCTTGTCACCACTTCCAGACTTGTAAAAACCAAAACATATCTGACTTACTTGATTTACATGTTTACTTGTCTTTCCTGTGCTGAGGAGTAGCTAAAAGAAATGGGACTCTCAGTTGTCTTTTGCTTAATAATGGCAGTATGTTTAACTTAAAAAAATAAATTGTAAATTAAAAGAAGAATATTTAGCTACATTTATTTGGTAAATCTTGGATTAATTACTTTTTTTGAAAACAAAATACTAATAGAATAAGTAGATTGAGTTTCAGGAGAAAGCATTTGGTTACTGCTTTGGATAAACAGATCAGGTTGCTTTTTCCAAAGCCTAACCATTTTAGTGTTTATTACCAATATCAACCATAATGTAAGAGCTCTCATGACCAGAGAACCTTTTTTTTACGTTTCAGAATCTTTTTCCAAATCCTGGAATGGATTTTGTTATTTTAATTACATCCTTTGGACTACACCCTGTGACACCCACTGTTTGCAATGTCCTTGTTACAGATACTGAGAGACATCCCCAGAGGTCCCTGGTGAAAGTCAAAGTAGAGTGAAAATGCTTTCACATAATCTAAAGCCACCTGGGTATCATTCAGTTTTACAAATTTCAAAGACAAACCCATGTCACAAAGATGGACTCACAAGCGTTTTTTTACCCATAGTCATATAAAACTAAACAACAAAAACAAAAAACAAAAGCAAAATGAAAATGAAATCCTTTAACAAAAGGCAATATAAACAAGCTCTGGGGGAAGATTTAAAACTGTCCAAACAATTGATTTTTCTAACATTAGTTGGGAAAAAGTTTTATAAAAATGATACATGACTGTGACACACAGTAGTTTTCCAGCCTGTTATTGTATAGCATCAAAATTGTCAGAAATCGAAGTCTGTCCATCACATTTGAGAGAGTGCACATTCACTGAATATTTTATAATTCAGAAATAAGACCTTTGAAAGCAGATCTGGTTTGTATTGGAACCCAGTGGAAATATTTCAGGACTGGATTGATGTGGTCAAACATTTTTGTGTGTTACTTTGTATCCTCTGGCCAGAATTTTAAATCAGCTGTGGTCTTCTAACACCTGACAAAGGAAGAGCAGAGAATAAAGTAAAAGGCAACCATTAAGGGGGAGGTGGGTCAGCTCCAGTAAAAAGATTTGGGGCTCATTACCAAATATGAAGTGGTCTAGAATTGTATTCCTATGTTCCCACTATTGTCCTCAATATGTTAAGTTTCATAGTAGTTTCCTTGGTTTGGTTAAACATTGGCTGCAAAGCAAAAAAAAAGCGTTATTCAATTACAAATCGAATATCAGAATTGCAGCATCAGATCCAAAGACCATATTTTTAGGATAATACAATGATGATATCTGGTAAAATGTTAAATTAGATCATTGAAAAGATGCCAGTAAATCAAAATGGAACACAGTATTTTGCTTGATTAACATATGGAGCACACTTCTGAATTAGAAAATCAAGACAAAATTCCATTCAAGTAAAGTAGATATATAGTTACAAGAAAATAGTTTGTTAACTAAACTTGCCCATATCTGGAGTCAAAGCAATACTTAAAAAGTCTAAAAATAAAAACTGGAACTTCAACAAACAAGACTGGACAAGGACCCAATTTTAGCTTGTCGCTACCCATAGTGAGCAGGATGGTATGGAATGGGAAGGGAAGTAAAAGAACCTCTAAAGCTTACTGTTAGAAAACTGCAGCATGGACCGGCATCTTGTAGTCAGCAAATCTCCTTAAAAGCAATTTATTTCAGCCTTTTCTTTTTCATCTTAATAAGGGCTACCAATAACGGCGCTTTGTCAATAGCAAGAATGTCACGGTAATTGATCCTGAGGTCAGATTTGTCTTAATTTAAAATTGGGGATTTGGGTTTGTCACAGACAAAGGTCTAAGCTCTAAGGTAATTATTTATGTACTTTCATCCAGTTGATGAGTGACATTTGCTCATCTGCCTCTTTATTAACTAATACTTTTAAATTCCTTGCTAACACAAATATTGACTCAGCCAATTCACATGGCAGAGACTTAATACATGCAGGCATCTAGGGGTGGGGAGGACGACTTGCTAAGGTTCCAACTGAGCATCAGAATGGGATAAAAGGACATTTAAGTGGCCAGATTGTTGGTGCCAGATTGGTTTGAGAATGCTTACCGGCAGGGTTGAAAGTAGTTTTAAATTCTTGCTGGTACTGAGGGGCGGAGCTAAAGCGGGGGCTGGGGAGGCAATGGGGGCATATATGCATGCAGTGGCGATTGCTCTAAGACTGCAAGGGAAGCTCAGCTACCCCTAAAATGTCAAAAAATAAGTGATCAAATATAAACTGTTTTGTGTATATATATATATATATATATATACACAAAACATATATATATATGTTTATATATGTTTATATATGTATATATATATATATATATATTTAATTTTTTCAATTGTTAAAGAACTTCCATGTATGAAACAATGATAAACTATTTTCTGATGCATAACTTTTCTTCAGGTTCCGTATTTTCTTTTGAACAAAGAAGTTGTTGTTCTCTGCATTGTGGTCAAGTTTTGATTTCATTTAAATAAAAAAATTTGACAGTTCGGTTGTTTTCGAAGTTTTTTTTTTAAGTCTGTAGATGCTTAGTGATTTATTGTTCGTCCTGTCCTAATGTAAGCTGCGGTTTTTTATGTCTGTGCACCACCTGTGTAAAATCTCCCCGTCCATTAAATCGAACGCACCGATCTCCTTGGCAACCGTTCTGTTTCAGAGGTAAGCGCGCATGCGCTCTCGTGTAGTGCATGTGAAATCTCTGGTCGTAACGGTGTTTTCGAGCTGTACTGTGTTGTTGCAATTCAACAAAATAACATGAAACACAACTAGTTACTCTCCCTTTGCTTTTAAGTGGGGTATTTAGCAGCGAGCAGACAGACATTAAACGTAACGGTGCTCGTTTCAAAGGCTGGCCGTTCACAAAAGCCTCGAGCTCCGAGGGGACAGAATTAAAGCAAGAGCATTGAGGCTCCAGCATAGCAGAACAGTTCAGAAACAATTTGGAATGAGGGGAAAAAAGCTATATTTATAAACAGATTAAGTCGTGTTTTAGACTGCCTATTGGTAGCGGATCTGATCTTTGTGGTGCTCGTGAGTTTTTGCAGCCGTAACTGGTTCTGGATGACGGCTTCATAGCAGACAGCCATTCTTCCCTCTTACCGGTACTGTGTACCGGCGCTGAATCTTTTAGTGGTACGCAGTACCAGACCGTACCGGCTTACTTTCACCCATGCTTACCGGACCATCTAGTGGCCCAAATACATTTGCTGAGGATCCAGGAAGAAAATATTGGAATAAGAGGTGGACCAACAACTCACTACCCCACTACCATCTCACTTAACCCTTAAAATGAGGTGCCGAAATCTAGTCAAGAGGACAGTAATGCATGTGCCTGCTGAAATACTGACTCAGGACTATAGCTGTTTCCAAAACACATAAATAAAATGAGACAACAAAAATAAACATATTATTGTTTCTTACTGAATGATCCTTTCAATCATTTAAGAAATAGCAGTAAAGTAAAGGTGGATGTGCTGGTAAAGGGCTGATTTCCTCTATAAGAGGTTGACCATGCAAGCGTTAAAGCCCACGCTGGGGCCCATTTCCATTCCACTATTTGTTAAACCTAAATTTGAATCACAGAATTTTAAGGCTTTAGAGTTGTGGAAATAAATGTAAATCACATATATTTTGTGTTATTATTACCATCTTAAAAAGTTTTTCAGGCATGTGTAGATTTCTCCATTGCTTTGTGTCTTCACTGAAGTCCTGTGAGCCATTTATATCTTCTGCTGCTGGCTTTCTGTACTTTCACTCTTTCCCTTACCTGCTCCAACAGAGCATGTCTAGGCATCATTGATTGATATAGCAGTTACTGTGTGAAGGTACTGATATTTCTGCTGAGACAGCACAAGTAAGGGCATTAATTCTGTAGCTTCATTAAAACAAATCAGTCCTGCTTTGTTGCAGATGTGAGGCTTCTATTTTAGGCAATCATACTCCCCTAAAAAAATTGTGGGGTTGATGGAGAGTAATTGTAAAGCTTGCAATTATGTAAGAACAGTTTGGGGGGAAAACTAATTTGCAAAATGTATAATGTTGGGAAAGTATATTCTGAGACTGAGCTCAGCATTCTTCTTTATTGCATGGCTTGGTAATGTCACAGCTGTCAGGCGCACTCAGTGATTTACAGTTTCAGCATTAAGAGAGGTGTCAACAGCAAAAACAAATGGTCTGCAAGTTAATATACTGACGTGCACAACATGCAAACTGCATTTACAAGGAAAACAGTTTCTGCATGCATTAAAATGTGTGCAGATTAAGAATATCTGAACCTCGGAAGCATTGAAGATACTTTATATTTAAAGAATAGGAAGGAATGAGGTGGTAAATTTTAAGACAACTATAAGTAAAATCTATCAAAACCTTTGTGTGTATAAAGACTGAAGATGCAGACAAAGATGGGTGCAAAAACTTGTTATCACTAATGTAAAAACTTTGTGTTGCAAGGCACCTGCACTATGCCTTCCTCCTTGTGTGTGTGAGATCATTGTTATCTCTGTGTGAACCAGCCTCCTTTCTGTCTCACACACATACACCCTGTCTGAACTGTCTGTTGAACTGTGCATATAAATAAAGAGATAGGGTGTCAAAAACTTTGTAGTTTCACTGCAAAGTGGGCTACCCTTGCTGCAAGTAACTCTGACTGTATCGTTCTTACCTCTGAGTTGACTAAATAATACCCAACATTTAATGGTCCTTCGTAGCCGGATTAATTCAATAACCTTATTTCTCTTTGCTTTAACAGTGACTCTGGGATCCGTGGGGGAAGCCTGACGTCGAGCGAAGCACCTCTGCACAGCCTCCATTAGCCGGAGTGGCTGAAAGTCCCGGTGTGTGTGAATTCACACCTGGCCAGTGGGCTATTGCCTTCCTCGGCGCGGGGTGACTCTCACAGGGTCCAGAGAGTCACCAAGAAGTCAACTCCGAGGTGAGACAGTTTTAAAATACAGTTCATAGGAAAAGTACTTAACAGTCGTTGGTAGTGCGTCGCCGGTAAGGACGCTGCATTGGGATGGTTTTATTCCACCGTGAAAGGAATAGTGACAAATTAAGGTAGGGCCCCGCCAAGAAGGGGGCCAAATAAAACGACTAAGGGTTATTCCCCTGCGAGGGAATAGAATAAGCGCTATAAAAGTAAAAAGAACGGAGTAAATTGAGCTCATAAAATAACACCAAGTTAACTTAGAAAAATTACAAGGTACCTGAAACTAACTGTGTGACTGTGTTGTGTGTGTATGGAGGACTAAGCATTTTAATAGAATCATAGCAGGATTCTGCTAGTCCTGTGTTTTCTTTTGCCCAGATTAAAACTACGTACAGGTGACTTTGGAGATTCAGGTCGGATTTCATTCCAGAAAATTAACACCGCTGCAAATTAGTCGCAGTAGAAGGGCGTGTTAATGTCCTCTCCTTAAAGTCTCATGCCAGTGACCTTTTATCTGGGACATTTATACTACAATTAAACTAACATAAAACATCATGGGGAAGAAACAAAGTAAACTAATTGACTTAGAAGGGGAGGTAAAGTTTATGGAGAACTATGTAAAAGGAGCAGGTATGATCTGTCATAGATGGAATAAAAAATAAAAAACATGGGTTTTTGGGCAAATTAGATACAAAGGATGTCTTAAAATTACAAGGGGATCTAAAATGAGAAATAATGAAAACTAAAAAGAGAAAAATAACAAAGAACAATGGGGAAGTGACAGAGAAAAAGCTCTGATTTAACAGAAATATGTACACGATGGCATAAAAATACGGATTTTCAGGTAACTTAATTATCACTGAAAACCTAAAACTACATGGGGATCTTAAACTGGAGATTATGCATTCAAAAGATTCAAGAGACAATAAAAAACCTTGCCAGATTATAATTTCAAAGGGGACTTTTCAGTCCCTGAGTGCACACAGTTAAAACAGATTAAAACAAAAAGATGAATTAAAAAAAAAAAAACAATAAGAGCAGCTTTTAACTGACATAGCCATAATACTGAGGCCTTAAGAAAAGCACAGGAAAAAACTTTCAGCTTAACTGAAAACAAATAAAGGGGGGCGGACTGCCACCCATCCCAGGTTAGAATACCAAGGTAGCCCCAAATTATAAAGACTAAGAGATGGTTTTAGAAGACGAGGTGACAATGTGGACAACATGGAAACTGTCCAACTGGACAACCCAGTGAACAATGACTAGAGAAGGGAGAACAGAATGTTGTTAAAGAAGTAATCTGAGAGTAAAAGATTTTGTAGGCAAGCATTAGTGAGAAACAGGTGCTTTAAAAATCATTCTATGGTGTTATACTACCAACAATATCATGATAAAATGCAAAAGATTCATTTTACAGGGAAATAATTCCATATTTGGCTCAGATTGTGTGCATTCTTGATTTTTCCTCTTTGAGAGAAGTTAAATTTCAGCTCTGTGAAACGACCTTGACAAAGAGATGCAGTTGCCTGAAAACAAAGATAAAACTTCTGCAAACAGCAGAAACCTGTCTCTGCTGCAAGGTCTGAAAAAAAAAAAAATTGTAACTCTACCCTGCATGTGTCAAACTCAAGGTCCGCGGGCCAAAACCGGACCTCAGAAGTTTAGTGATTCTCTAGAAGTAGAGCCTTTTAATATGGTGATTGTGTGCTTGAATGTTATTTTGTCAATCAATAAGCAATTTTGTCTACATTCTGCCACAATCTGTCTTTTGAAAATGTTTTGAATCTTGCTCTTTATGTATAAAAAAAAAAAAAGAAAAGAAAAATTGGCTAAAGTCTGCAGACACAAAATGAACCTGGATTGAAGCTCTAACTATGTTTATTTAATCTGAGATCCTCTCCAAATGCAACAGTATATGTCAGTCTACATGAGATACTAACAACTTCACCTACTGGTATAATATAAAGATCTGATTGAATATGTGAAACAAACAATGATAAAAGTTTTTCAACAGGTGATGCTCATCCAGGAGGAAGACAGTGTTCCTAGGAAATGCAGCTCATTCATTAACAATCAATTTTTCTCCTATAGGTGGAAGTTTTGCTGACTAATCATAGGCTGGATCTATGAAACATTATGTGCACAGACCAAATGACCAAGGTTCTGACTGACTTATGAACCTCACTGACCTGACAATGATAACATGACACCCAACAGAAAACACCTTTAAGGTGGACCCACTAAGACCACCTTATTGATTCTTGGTGAATAAAAAAAAAGAATTGAAGTGTTCAAAACAGACCTTGTGGAAACAAAAGGGGTTATGAGGAAACAATGTGCATTTTAAGAATAATAGAAGTCAAATTATGTTCAAATTTTTGCAAATAAAATTACTCTGACAGAGAAATAAGTAAGTAGTGTGTGAATGTGTGTGAATGGGAATGACTGATTTCATTGTAATGCATCTTTGAGGGACCTTAAAAGCGCTAATAAAGGTCTGATGTTCTGATGATCTTTGCCAAATTTATATCTTAATAAGGTTTCCAGAATCTTTTTCGAAAAATCATATAAAGATGGCAAAGGTTCTACCTCTATTGAAAATACTGATAACCATAAGAAAGCTCATAGACCCGTCTTGAATTTTTCCTAATTATTTTACAAACAGGTTATTTAAACTTTCATGTGGCCAAATGTCTGTATTTGACTTTCTGTTTTTGTGAAATAAATGTCTTTCATGTTATGTAAAAATTAGAGTCCTCAACAGTACCATAATAATATTAGGTCAGTTCTCTATGGTAAAACAAAAAGATTTTAACAGATGTTTAGACTTTTTCCAGTCAGGTTCAAAATGATTGAATTAGACTCAAACTTAACATAAGATGAAATGAACCTTAACAGAATTACTGAACTGGACTGAAATAGATAAAACTTTAGTTAATTGGAACAAACTTTAGTTACTTGAACTAAATACAAAGCTGACTGAAACTGTATGTTGTATCTATAAAACTGGGTAAGATAAACTAAGATTATAAGATATAATATGCCCTTCATTTTTTGTGTTCATCAGTGAGTGAGTTTTTATTTTTTATTTTTAATAAGAACTAAACCAAGCATTATTTATAATAATAGCAACTACCAAAAATAGTGATCTCATTTTTAAATGTAATAAGGACTTACTTTATAAAATATGATAAAAAAGAATAATAAGAATTTGGAAAAACAGAGGCTTTAAACCTCTGCAGGAACCGCACTGACACTGTCAAAGGTAGATCCTCATACAGGAATCTGGAAGCTCATTCTGGCGTGGACAATCAAAGTCCATCCAAGGACACATTTAGATGAGGCAGAGGGACAAATACAGGGCTTAGCTGAGAGGAAAGAGAGCAACATGCATCCTGCCCTAGCTGCTGTCCCACCTGAACTGTGGTCCCAATCATCAACTGATGTAGGACTTATAAAGGGGTTCCCACCATACAAGGTTAAACTAATATCTGAAAAAGGACTATTAGTCCGCCAATACCCCTTAAAGCCAGAAGCTGAAGAAGGTATTAAGCCAGTAATACAAGATATGTTGAAGTCAGGAATATTAAGAGAAGCACCTGACGCTACATGCAAGGCATATCACACTGACATCGCTATTATTATCACAGCCAAACATAACTCTAAAAAGATGTGCTCTTTAAATCCAAGTACTCTAATACCTACTGCAGAAGATGGAAAACCACATTCTTATAAAGCAAAAGTTGAAGAAGACACAAAACCCAGACAAGACATTTCTCAAACCCTTATACCAGATTCATGTGTTGTGTTTGTAGATGGCTCAGCATGGCTCAGAATATGGAAAGAATAGAGTTGGTTATGCAGTAACAACCATCGATAGGATAATAGAAGCTAAATCTCTACCCAATACATGCTCAGCCCAAACAGCAGAATTATATGCTGTAGTAAGAGCATGTGAATTACATGAGGGACAAATACTTACTATATACACAGACAGCCAATACGTTTTCGGATCAGTACATCACCATGCTAAGATTTGGCAAAATAGAGGTTTTAAAACATCATCAGGGACAGAACTAACTCATTTCAACCTATTAAAGAGAAAATGTCAGATTTGCTATTTATAGACACAGACGTGCTGAAAGACGCCCAACAGTCAGCACCCAAGACAGAAATAAAGGCCTGGCTAAAGAGAGGAGCACAGAAAAAAGATGACATCTATCAGATAGAAGATAAACCAATCCTCCCAAAAAATGTATACAACACAGCGGCTACAGTGACACATTGGGAAGACCTACGTGTCAAGGGGGGAATATGTCACATCTGGTAAAGCATTAATGCTACACTATAAATTTTTCTGACTATGCAAAGAATTTTTGCAGATCATGCATAATTTGTTGCAAACACGGGTGAAGAAATATTGCCTAGTTGTAATAGTGACACATTTCTTCCCCACATATGGTATCCCACAGATTATAAGGTCAGATAATGGAACTCATTTTGTAAATAAATTAATAGAACTAAGTTCTAATGCATTAGGGTTTCAGTTAAAGATTAAGGAAAACAATGGAAGAAACAGGGAGGCCATGGCCCGAATGCCTATCCCTGGTTAAATTATGGATGAGAATAACTCCAAATCAAACTGGTCTTACTCCATTTGCCACCTACTGTACATCATTGTATAACTCCACCCCCTGTGTTCTAAGCCTGAGATCACGTGGCACCAAGTTGCTGATGTAAATTTGTATTCTCAAAGAAATAGTACATGGCAGACCGTTTTCTCTGCCTGCTGACATGAATGAAATAGAGAAAGCACAACAGGAAACTTCATTAGCTGAGTGGATGAATAAAATGTTGCGGACAAAAGAAGAACAAATGTCCAGTGGTCTGCCGATAATCTCTGCTCCTATCCCACAGAACGACCTGAGGCTTGGAGACCTGGTCCTGATTAAGACACTCCACCGGAAGGATTGGAGCACTCCTCGGTGGAAAGGGCCGTTTCAAGTACTCCTGACAACGCCCACAGCTCTGAAAATAGCAGAGAGGCCTTCCTGGATCCATAAAAGCCACTGTAAGCCAGTTTTGCCATTACAGGAGCCAAACCAACCGACGGGGTAAGCAGAAGGAAGTCCGGATTCAAAGGAGTTGGAGGACCCCTATGGCCCAGCGTCTCAAACCGGTGAAAAAAACAGCTGATCTGCGCCCAATTATAAAATGGCTCTCTGTAACATGTGGACAGGACTGATAAGCCTGAGCTTAATTCTGGTAGCAGGACTCTTTCTCTATCTAAAGCAGGATCCACAGGAGGTGATACCGAACCAGAAGAGATGGACATCAGACGGGACCCATCTCAGAACACTGACGGAAGAACATGACGCACATCCATTCCTACAGAATATCTGGTATTGTTCATGGTGGCATATGCAACACTGAACTAGGTAGAAATGCACGAAAATGAAGGGGACGATTATGATGACATGTTGTAAATAAATCACATCAAAAGCCTGAGTGTACTCATACATTGTATTTCATAAAATGACCTTACAGCAGAAAATCGAAAGAAGTTGTTGCTTAAGTGAAATGAGAAAAAGTACAATGATGACATAAACAGGGCAGATTTTTAAATTCCTTTATTATGTTTCACTGTTTTCATTAAGTATTATTCTTTTATTTTTATGATTTCAAGTATTATTCTTTTATTTTTATGATTTCAAGTATTATTCTTTTATTTTTATGATTTCAAGTATCATTCTTTTATTTTTATGATTTCAAGTATTAATCAACATTTAACTTTTAATGGTCGCCGAGGGCGGCGGGGCCGTATGAGTATTTCCCACAAAATATAATCTGTTTACCGTCCGTGGGTTTTCGCTCATACAAAGTATTTTTCTTACTCGTTTTTATATTAAATGTTTTTACTTGTGATAAAAGGAGGGACAGTTGGATGGGTGCAAAAACTTGTTATCACTCATGTAAAAACTTTGTGTTGCAAGGCACCTGCACTATGCCTTCCTCCCTGTGTGTGTGAGATCATTGTTATCTCTGTGTGAACCAGCCTCCTTTGTGTCTCACACACATACACCCTGTCTGAACTGTCTGTTGAACTGTGCATATAAATAAAGAGATAGGGTGTCAAAAACTTTGTAGTTTCACTGCAAAGTGGGCTACCCTTGCTGCAAGTAACTCTGACTGTATCGTTCTTACCTCTGAGTTGACTAAATAATACCCAACAGACACATAAAAAATCTCTGCCTTGATTTCTACTTTTTTTGGTATTTCATTCACTCTATCAGTGCATCAGCCAAGTTCCTAAAAATGCATTTGGAGGAGGTTTTTGGAGAGGAAACTGCTTGTTCAGACACAACCTTTCTTCCCCCAGGGTTTTTTTTCCTCCTGACATTTGCAGTCACTGTCCTTCATTTGCTGCAATATGTACATTTGCTGCCTCATCTTCCCCTTCTCCACTTTGCTGTCTCAACACAAATAATGCAAAACACACTCCAGCTTAAGTGAGGCTGTTAAGCCTACTTCAGTGAACACTTGTGGTTACAATTTCTTTGTTTTACATATTCAGAGTGGATTTTGAAATCATCCAAGTTCTCCCCTCAAAACATTCTGAAGTGAAAACTTTAAATGTGGACAGACAAGACCGTACAAAGTTCGTCTTGAAGCCTGAGGATGCTCTGTCAACCCACCTGAGACCTGTCGAGCAGCTCCCAGCCTGTTGCTGGGTAAGAGGGAATCACCACCCCTTCCTGTGATTGGCTGTTGCAATCCTGATGGCCCTATCTACTGGAACACTCGAGTCCTCTCTGAGCACGGCCATCTGTCACAAACAGACAGCGGAGACCGTTTCTACCAACTGTTCTGGGGCCAGGTGTTTGTAATGTGCTGGCTGCTATACTTAGAAAATACACCATCAGGTAATCTGATCCAGTATCAGTCAATATACAAGTCAACATTATAGAAAGACAAAAGTTTTCAGCAGCTC
This sequence comes from Girardinichthys multiradiatus, assembly GCF_021462225.1. Taxonomy (NCBI): domain Eukaryota; kingdom Metazoa; phylum Chordata; class Actinopteri; order Cyprinodontiformes; family Goodeidae; genus Girardinichthys; species Girardinichthys multiradiatus. Next base: position 19,451,811 of record NC_061818.1, read on the forward strand.
AATTTGCTTTGTTTGTTTTTTTCATTTATTACAGTCATTTATCATAGTATATTTATCTTCTGTACCATGCAGAAGTCTTAAATCATCTCTATATATATTCTTTCCAAGTAGTCAGAGTTCTTGTATTTTTTAAGGACTTGATTACAAAGTAATTCCAAAAAAGCTGAATACAAGGCATATACTAGATCAGATTTTCTCAAACTTAATTTACAAAAGTCCAAATTAAATTTTTAGATAAAGTCAATGATTAAGAACAAGTTGTGATAAGAAAATCTCTTTTTTAATTAAAGTTACTGCTGTGATATTTACATCAAGGCACAATAAGCGGTTTAATTTCATTATACATTTTAAGACTTATCGTGTAAACCTTTAAAAAGATAAAGGTCATTTTTTTACACATAATAATTGATAAAAAATTGTACCTAAAGTTTATCAAAATACTATAACATTAAAACAATTAGCGACTGAAGGCTAACATAAGGTTGCTTGCTCTCTGTTTCGAGTGGTTTGTTGATAATTAATGTTCTCCAATTGATTGTGTGTGGAAACTTACAGAAAGGGTTCTTTTTAAGATTCATAAAATAAGCCCTTTGCTTTAAATGTGACTATGAAGGACTAGTGATATAACAGCATGCTGTAGGTGTTGAGGCCTCTCAAACACAGGTTTTGGTTGAGCTTTAGTTGAGCGTGTCCTAAAAATAAGGTTAGGACTGGGTCCTGAATGACTTGCTGCCCAGTCCAGGTCCAGATCAGATCTGGACATTGAGAATCACCGCACTATATAATAATGTTTTTTTTACTAAGGTCCTGTGTCAGGTTTAGCTTCTACTTTCAGATACTTTTCATCTGACATAAATATCTTTTTAGTTCTGACAGTTCCTCAAACTTCTTCTCTACTTGTCCATACTATCACCCTTCAGATTCAAGAACTCAAGAAAAAACAGAGAAATAAAGAAGCCAAAATAAAAAAAATTGAATGGACCTTCAAAAAGAACTATTGGTATTGTACACTTTAAAATGATACCAGAAAGTCTGGATAACTGAAAACTACATTAAAAAAAATTAGGGGTTATTAAAAAAATAACACTAATTAGTAAGAGTAAATCATTCTACATTTCAACTGTGTTGCTTTTTCTGAACTAACATCAGGCTTTATCAGATAGCAAAAGCAGGCATGATAAAGACTAATAATGATGGCTGTGTTGAAATTAGGGTGTGATCTGCCATGATCCTACTTGTGCAACAGTTCTGTGGTGCAACTAAATGCAATGCAGTTATTATATTGTCAGTGGTTTTTGCTACACTCCAGTTCGATTGCTCAAAATGGGCTTTACTCAAGGGCTAAGAGATTTCTGGTTGTTGAATTTATGCCCTCATCAATCTATTGCTTATATGAATTTGCATTTCAATACATGAAGATACAAGACTTGAAATAAATAAAATTTCAGCATAACCCTTCTATGCATGTGACACTACAGCATAAGTATGGTGCTCACCAGCTAAGCCTGACTGCCATGGTTTGTTTTGGGCATGCGAACAGTTTTTGGGCAGGAGTTCTGAAACTCGGAGATGTGTTATTTATAGCAAATATGTATCACAGCTGGGAAATTTACCTTAGAGCTGTTAAGATTCACTCACCTTGTCATTCTGAATGCTTGAAGGGGCTACAACAGCAGGGCAGTCCAACCTACTTTTTGATTAATTTGGCTAGACCCACCGAGTACCCTATGGGGGCACTCACTGACTGTATATGTAAAAATCATTAAGTATGAACGAAAAAAGAGATAATTACATTACTCTGAAATACCCAAATAATAGTGGTAAAATAACCCTTGTGAGAGGTCATGATTCCAACCCAATGTTTGGTAACTGCAACTTTAAACACTGATCAATTTATCTCAATCTAACCTATCAACCTAGTGTACTGGGTCAAACCAATAATCCAGCCCTGCTGAGTTGCAATAACCCAAGGTTAGCTTGGTCCAAATATAACCCAGCACTGGGTTACAAATTGGATAATTTTTTACCCGCCAGTTTTAATTTGTATGGGTTTCAAAAAGTTTTTTATTCCATATGTAGGAATTATGAATATTGATTAATTAATCTTTATCAATAATTATAATTAAAAATCCTAATTTGACAAAAATTAATTTCTTAACCAAAATCCTCATTTATGAATGGTGACCAGAGATGTCTTCTGGTGTTGTAATTGTGGCTCAACGCCTTTGATAATTACACCCGTTAAATACTCAGTAATAATTGAAAACTATTACTAGAGATGTCACTGTTTAATCTACCTTTTCTGCCGAAACGTGTGGAACTTCAACCTTATCTTGACTGACGAATCACTCTTGCACAAAATAAACACAGAACGCCTTCTGTTACCATCTATGTGAATATTTATTAAATCACAGCCCTGATACACTCGCTCTTCCAATTTAATAATCCTCACCTACTCAAACATGAAAAGTTCTACACAAAAGGGTACAATATCTAACTAAACAAAATAAAGCAAAACAGCAGTATGGGATCAAACCAGCAGTTATGGCAAAAATGATAATATGACAAAGGGGTGTGGTGGTGAGGGGAGGTGGGGCGCAGCTCCAACTGTAACTCAGTTATACTCAGTCATAAAACCTCCCCCAACTCTTGAGCAGACAAACGGTTATAAAACTTTTGGCGGCAAGCTAGCAAGCAGTAAGGTTAAAGACAAAGAAAATGGGGAATTTCACCATGAGGTTATTTTAACAGTCCAGTCTCACAGCGCACCTGCGCTTGCTCTCAGGTGTTCAACAACCCCGCAAAACACACACAAAGCTGGGTAGCGCAGCGGCCTCCAGACATCAACACGGCACATGAAAGTTTAAATAAAAAGGGTTACATGCACATATCATTCAGAACACATTAGATTAAATAGTGAATCTCATCGCACTAAAACCTCCTGTACCCTGCCCAGACTTTCTAAGAAAGAAAGAAAAAATAAAAGATGGGTGTTACTTGTCGTTGTCTTCCTTCTGAGCGGGGTTGAGAGAGAATGGGTTGGAAGTTACTGTACGTCCACAGTTAACTTCAGGAAAAGCGGTCAATCTTCGTCCTCTGGCCTCCTTGGCGAAAGGGAAAATATGATCTCACCATCACAGTCAACTAGGACAAAACAAGGTGGCTCCTTGAAACTCGTGGTTTTTTAGTTACGTGTTAAACTCACGTCTTTGATCGGCAAAGTGAAATTTCTGGCCTTCTTATTCCAGAAACCTCAGTTATGAATTCTTCGTTGGCCAACGAGAGAGAATAAATGAAATCCACTCGGGACTCTTCTCCGGGTGATGCTTCAGATGTTGGTAACCGTGTCACGGTCTCCAGCTGAAGGCAAAATGGTGGGTCGTCTCATCCTCTGTTATATAGTTGACGGTGGCCTCAGGGCTGCGACGCACGCCCCTGTCTTATCAGCCACGGGGGCCGACGGGATCTGTAGGCCCGGACTGTCCTGGATACAAAATGGCCAAAAACGCCAGGAGGCTTGGTGGCGTCCAGCAACGTGCAAATGGTCCAATACTCAGCAAACAAGTGGTCCAACACACTACTTAATTTACAGGGAATATTTTTATTCACTTACACCATTTCATGTGTATGTTTCTTCTTTTGTGTCCAAAGTGGGCTTGTTTGTGTGGATTATGTCCCCTCAGACTAAGTGGGTCCTTCACCTACTGGAACAACAGTGCAACAACAGAGTCCCAAATGCAATTAAAACAGTGGGCTAAGACACATAGCGTTCTTTTCTCAGATTGTGTCATACCGGTTATAGTTTAAAAGTTTAGCGTTACCCCAAACTTTGTGGAAATGTGCAACTTTAATGGATTTATATATGCCGAGTCTCTTTCCTTGCTGTGTGCAGGGAGGAAAGTAAAGGAGTTCCAGCCACAAAAATAAAAGTTGTGACTTTCAGCATAAAACCATAACCAATTACTCTGTCACAGGGATTACACTTTATAACTTATGTAAAATTGCCACAAACCTTATGGAAAGGTGAAACTTTAAAAAAAAGAACTTTAAATGAATTATGCCAATGCAGACTCCTGCTTTTAGTTCATACAAAGCAGGGCAGAGACTTATACGGTGGCCGGGGGGTGCAAAACACTTTTACAAGTACAGAAACAAATGTACATTTCAGAAAACAAATGTACATTTCAGAAAACAAATTTACATTTCAAAAAACAAATGTACATTTCAGAAAACAAATTTACATTTCAGAAAACAAATTTACATTTCAGAAAACACTTTTACATTTCAGAAAACAAATTTACATTTCAGAAAACGCTTTTGCATTTCAGAAAACACTTTTACATTTCAGAAAACAAATGTACATTTCAGAAAACACGTTTACATTTCAGAAAATCAACCGGAAAGGGAATGTACCAACGCCGAGTCAGCCTCAGGGCTGCATCCTTCGAAGGCCGTATTTGTAGGCCAATTACATTACAGCGCGGCGACGAAGGCTGTCCCAATTCATGAATCATTCCAAGCAAATGCTGCCGACAAATGTGTCCTTATTTTGCCCGTTTTGAAGGATGGGTCGTGAGTATCCTTCGCGGCCCATCATTTCCCATCATTCATTGCGGGTCGAAGCGGATTGGTCAAGCAGGGGAAGCCATGGCGGACCATAGCAACAAAAGCTGTGAGTAAATTGTGGAAAATTACACTTTCTGTGACACAAATTAACTTCTACAATGTTTTTAGTGCGGGAATATAACTATGTAGACGTGAAATATCTGCTTGATTTATCTAGACATCGCTTCATTTTAAAAGTGCTCCGACGTGTTTGGAGTTTTCCGTTCCCACCATAGTAACCGGCTCGCCTCGCCAGCCCTACCGGCGGTGAGGCGAGCTAGCCCGGTAGAGATCTGACCGGACTATCGGCACTAAGCTACCCCTGGCAGTCATCACAGTGAACGTTTAACACAAGTAATTTCTAACAGTTTATGTTATTATTTTAATTGTTACTGAAAATCGATTTAATATTTCAGGTGATATTAAGGTTAACCAGAATAAATGGTCAGTTTTATGTAATCCAACTGTATCGCTGGAGAGTGGATTGAGAATAAATAAGCTTTTCAATATTAAATTTTAATGAAGAAATGTGCTATATGTTTTAGAAGTTTATTTATAATTCAGTTAGCATTATAGTTTCTGATTCCAGGTACAATCCAGAGACAATCATGTTCAGGTAAAAAAGATGTTTGATTTAACTAGCCAATAAACAAAGAGATAGCAACTTTATGGCTAATGTATGTCGACATATTTTAGCATTATAATTTCTGATTCCAGGTAAACCCGACGAGGAATACACCTCCAAATGTAAGTGAATCTCAGTAAAGAAGTTAAAAGTTTGAAAGAGCTTGTTTTAGACATTTGCTTAGACATATTTTTAATATTTTCTTCAAATTAAGACAAATGTAAAATTAAAAAAGGCTTTATTTTTGCTCTGATATTAAGCAAGATGTTTTTGTTTTGGTGTTTTCATATTTTTTTTTTTTTTTAGGTACAAAGGAGCAGACTGGTCAGTTTATTAAGCTCAGGGGTGAGAACCACCACCTTTTTACTGGAGCTAAAAACTCAGCCACCGTGGCTTGGAGGTACAATAACAACATTCTTTGCAGTCAGTTTCTGTCCAGTTTCAATAACTCCTATCTTTCTAACTTTCATAAATATCCATCCAGTGATTAACATACTTCTTTCGGTTTAGGACAATTCTGGAGAAGATGGACCAACAGGGGAAGGTCACCCCCTTTGCAGGCCAAAACAATGTGGGACAATTTGAAAAAAAAAAAAAGAATTTAGATTATGTTCAGAAGTTCTCATGTCACACACAAATAAAAAAATATTTCTAAAAGTCTTGTTGGTTTCTCTGTTTAGTCAACTCTTTTTTTTATTCCATCTAACTTTAGGATTGCAAGTATCCAGGGTCAGGAGAGGGAGTCAGTGAAAAGCCCACTGCTGCTACTTGGCCCTGGTTTGTCTTTATGGATGAGGTGTTGGGTCAGAGGCCTTCCACAACACCTCCTGTCCTAATTGCCTCCATCCCTGAGGACACTCCAGAGGCAAGCGGAGCGGTGGGCAACCAGACGGAGAAGGAAGACAGTGAGCCAGCAGGAAGGGGTCAGAAAAGGAAGAGGGACAGAGTTGGTGGAGTTGATCAGGGAGGACATGAGGGTACAGAGAATGGACAGACTGTTTTCCATCTTAGAAAGAATGGTACTGAAATAAGGTGCTATATAAGAAATAATATTAAGTTTTGTTCAGATAGTTTCTTAAAGTTTTAAGCTGTTCTAATAAATTTCTAAATTGTTTTTGTAACCATTGTATTTTATTTCTATTTGACCTAACAATACATCAACTTCATTTAAAGTTATAAACAGAATATATTATGAAAAATAATAGCAACTTTATGGCTAATGTATGTCGACATATTTTATTTATATATATATATACATAAACAACAACTTTAAATTTTAAGATAGATGGGAATTATAAAGTATTTGATCCCTTCTGGCTGTTCTTAGATAATTATATAATAATGCAGTGTTTTTGGTGTATTAGTATCTACTTGCTTTGATCACTTAAAATATCCAGAAGCATGCCTTAAAAATAATGTTTTTCCATCTCCATTCTTCCCTTTTCTAGACCAGACCCCTTTACTGCAGAATTAACCTGAGTGTTCCAGTCCTGATCGCTTCTTCAACCAGAAGGACACCAGGCCTGATTTTCAGCTGAGCAGGGAGTCTCTGGCAGTGCTGCTTAATCTTTTGCACCAGGATAGGCAACATGGATGGGTGCTACTATTGAGACCTTGGTTTTTCTTTTCTTGGTGGCAAGTGGCACATCCTACAGAGTGGTCTGCAGAGTGTTTGGGATGCCTCGCTCTACTATCCATCGCATCGTCCACAGAGTTACAGAGGAGATCGTGGCTATTTGTCACCAGGTCATCTACCTTCTAAAGACCCCTGAGGACTTAAGGCAGTGTCCCGTAAGTTTGCAGGGTTGGCACGCCACAGAGTTTTTCTTAAAGCTGTGGGTGCAATTGACGTCTGCCATATGCACTTCAGGTGTCCAAGCAGCCCTGATGGTCAGTGCTACAGGAACAGGAAACTCTTCCCTTCCATAATCCTGCAAGCAGTTTCTGAGAGCCATTTTATTGACACGTATGTGGGCTGGCCTGGGTCGGTGCATGACTCTACGGTGCTCCGCCACAGCCCACTGTACAGTTTATCCTCCTCCAGGGCATTTTATCCTTCCTGATGGAGGGTACCCATGCCTCGAATATCCACTCCCCCTCATCACTCCCTACAAGAGGACAAGACAAGGTGTGGGAGACCAGCGCTTTAACAGCCATCATTCCAAAAACAAGCTCTATAATAGAGCGTGTTTTTGGAATGATGAAAACCAGATTCAGGGCCATCTTCCTGCAACGCTGGAGGTGCACGACACCTTTGTACCTCACGTAAGTTTTGACCTAGATCCATTTTATATATACATTATACATAATATATACACATACACATATGCACCCTCTTTTAAATTGTTTTCAGGTCATAAAAGCATGTGCCATCCTCCACAACATCTGCTTTGGTGCTGGGGATATCATGGCCCCAGAGGATGACCCAGAGGAGGTTGTAGAAGAGGATGAGGGTGAGGTCGGGACTGAGGCAGTCAGCGTTGCTTTCTGGTGGGACCAGCTTTCAGCTGAGGTGTCTGCCCTGGAGAAGGTACCACCAGAACATGACTACTGTGTCAGCCAAGTATAATATTATAGATGTGATTAATGTTTGAGGGGTATAACTAATTGTAATATTTTGTGAGCACCATCTTCTAATTCTGCATTTTTCCAATTACCTCTTAGTGATGTGGCAGCCGTCAATTCAGCCAGCCCTTTAAACCCACTTGATGGACGATACCATAGACAGTGGAGAGAGGCATCACAAATATCTGCAGACCACCTGTGTGATGCTTCGCTCACCATCCAGAAAGACAAACCACAGGTCTCAGTTGCAGCGTCCTATCCAAGTCTCTGACCTTGTGAGAGATTTAGCCACATCTCCAGACTTTCTGTTCAGAAAGACATCTGCCTCTTGGTTCTGTTGAAGAGGTTTTTCCAGGAACTGGTCACTCAGGTTGATCCTGCTGTCTCCATTGTAAATACTTGTGCATGGTTTTATTTTATGCCTTTTGTCTTATAATCTTGATCTGTTTGAATGTTTTCTTCCCCCATTCTGTTTAAAATGCTGTTTGTATTTTTCATAATATATTCTGTTTATAACTTTAAATGAAGTTGATATATTGTTAGGTCAAATAGAAATAAAATACAATGGTTACAAAAACAATTTAGAAATTTATTAGAACAGCTTAAAACTTTAAGAAACTATCTGAACAAAACTTAATATTATTTCTTATATAGCACCTTATTTCAGTACCATTCTTTCTAAGATGGAAAACAGTCTGTCCATTCTCTGTACCCTCATGTCCTCCCTGATCAACTCCACCAACTCTGTCCCTCTTCCTTTTCTGACCCCTTCCTGCTGGCTCACTGTCTTCCTTCTCCGTCTGGTTGCCCACCGCTCCGCTTGCCTCTGGAGTGTCCTCAGGGATGGAGGCAATTAGGACAGGAGGTGTTGTGGAAGGCCTCTGACCCAACACCTCATCCATAAAGACAAACCAGGGCCAAGTAGCAGCAGTGGGCTTTTCACTGACTCCCTCTCCTGACCCTGGATACTTGCAATCCTAAAGTTAGATGGAATAAAAAAAAGAGTTGACTAAACAGAGAAACCAACAAGACTTTTAGAAATATTTTTTATTTGTGTGTGACATGAGAACTTCTGAACATAATCTAAATTCTTTTTTTTTTTTTCAAATTGTCCCACATTGTTTTGGCCTGCAAAGGGGGTGACCTTCCCCTGTTGGTCCATCTTCTCCAGAATTGTCCTAAACCGAAAGAAGTATGTTAATCACTGGATGGATATTTATGAAAGTTAGAAAGATAGGAGTTATTGAAACTGGACAGAAACTGACTGCAAAGAATGTTGTTATTGTACCTCCAAGCCACGGTGGCTGAGTTTTTAGCTCCAGTAAAAAGGTGGTGGTTCTCACCCCTGAGCTTAATAAACTGACCAGTCTGCTCCTTTGTACCTAAAAAAAAATAAAAATATGAAAACACCAAAACAAAAACATCTTGCTTAATATCAGAGCAAAAATAAAGCCTTTTTTAATTTTACATTTGTCTTAATTTGAAGAAAATATTAAAAATATGTCTAAGCAAATGTCTAAAACAAGCTCTTTCAAACTTTTAACTTCTTTACTGAGATTCACTTACATTTGGAGGTGTATTCCTCGTCGGGTTTACCTGGAATCAGAAATTATAATGCTAAAATATGTCGACATACATTAGCCATAAAGTTGCTATCTCTTTGTTTATTGGCTAGTTAAATCAAACATCTTTTTTACCTGAACATGATTGTCTCTGGATTGTACCTGGAATCAGAAACTATAATGCTAACTGAATTATAAATAAACTTCTAAAACATATAGCACATTTCTTCATTAAAATTTAATATTGAAAAGCTTATTTATTCTCAATCCACTCTCCAGCGATACAGTTGGATTACATAAAACTGACCATTTATTCTGGTTAACCTTAATATCACCTGAAATATTAAATCGATTTTCAGTAACAATTAAAATAATAACATAAACTGTTAGAAATTACTTGTGTTAAACGTTCACTGTGATGACTGCCAGGGGTAGCTTAGTGCCGATAGTCCGGTCAGATCTCTACCGGGCTAGCTCGCCTCACCGCCGGTAGGGCTGGCGAGGCGAGCCGGTTACTATGGTGGGAACGGAAAACTCCAAACACGTCGGAGCACTTTTAAAATGAAGCGATGTCTAGATAAATCAAGCAGATATTTCACGTCTACATAGTTATATTCCCGCACTAAAAACATTGTAGAAGTTAATTTGTGTCACAGAAAGTGTAATTTTCCACAATTTACTCACAGCTTTTGTTGCTATGGTCCGCCATGGCTTCCCCTGCTTGACCAATCCGCTTCGACCCGCAATGAATGATGGGAAATGATGGGCCGCGAAGGATACTCACGACCCATCCTTCAAAACGGGCAAAATAAGGACACATTTGTCGGCAGCATTTGCTTGGAATGATTCATGAATTGGGACAGCCTTCGTCGCCGCGCTGTAATGTAATTGGCCTACAAATACGGCCTTCGAAGGATGCAGCTCTGAGGCTGACTTCCGGGTCAGCCTCGGCATTGGTACATTCCCTTTCCGGTTGATTTTCTGAAATGTAAAAGTGTTTTCATTTTCTGAAATGTAAATTTGTTTTCTGAAATGTAAGTGTTTTCTGAAATGTAAATTTGTTTTCTGAAATGTAAAAGTGTTTTCCAAAATGTAAATTTGTTTTCTGAAATGTAAATTTGTTTTCCGAAATGTAAATTTGTTTTCTGAAATGTAAATTTGTTTTCCGAAATGTAAATTTGTTTTCTGAAATGTAAATTTGTTTTCCGAAATGTAATTTTTTATTCTGAAATGTAAATTTGTTTTCTGAAATGTAAAAGTGTTTTCTGAAATGTAAATTTGTTTTCTGAAATGTAAATTTGTTTTCTGAAATGTAAAAGTGTTTTCCGAAATGTAAATTTGTTTTCTGAAATGTAAATTTGTTTTCCGAAATGTAAATTTGTTTTCTGAAATGTAAATTTGTTTTCTGAAATGTAAATTTGTTTTCTGAAATGTAAATTTGTTTTCTGAAATGTAAATTTGTTTTCTGAAATGTAAATTTGTTTCGCATCTTGTTAAATTGTTTTCTGAACTGTAAATTTGTTTTCTGAACTGTAAATTTGTTTTCTGAAATGTAAAAGTGTTTTCTGAAATGCAAATTTGTTTTCTGAAATGTAAATTTGTTTTCTGAAATGTAAATTTGTTTTCTGAAATGTAAGTGTTTTCCGAAATGTAAATTTGTTTTCTGAAATGTAAAAGTGTTTTCTGAAATGTAAATTTGTTTTCTGAAATGTAAATTTGTTTCGCATCTTGTTAAATTGTTTTCTGAACTGTAAATTTGTTTTCTGAACTGTAAATTTGTTTTCTGAAATGTAAAAGTGTTTTCTGAAATGTAAATTTGTTTTCTGAAATGTAAATTTGTTTTCCGAAATGTAAATTTGTTTTCTGAAATGTAAATTTTTTTCGCATGTTGTTAAATTGTTTTCTGAACTGTAAATTTGTTTTCTGAAATGTAAATTTGTTTTCTGAAATGTAAATTTGTTTTCCGAAATGTAAATTTGTTTTCTGAAATGTAAATTTGTTTCGCATGATAAATTGTTTTCTGAACTGTAAATTTGTATTCTGAACTGTAAATTTGTTTTCTGAAATGTAAAAGTGTTTTCTGAAATGTAAATTTGTTTCAGTACTTGTAAAAGTGTTTTGCACCCCCCGGCCACCGTAGACTTAAAGCCGAAACTGCAGCTTCTTCAGCGTATATGTTTTTTAAATCAGAAAAAAACAATAATGATCCGCAATTCTGGGAGGTTGTGATAGTTTTGTTAGTAGTTTAGAACATGAACTGTAAAATATTGTAACATTACTGGTTTAACCCCTGGAGGACTTTTGTGCTGCATTGTCCTCCTTCTTCTTCCAGTGTCAATGCAGCCAAGGTGGAGTATGTGACCTTCTAATGGCGGTTGATGTGTATTCCACACTTATCAAGTATCAGAAGCATTTTGCTGCCACCTAGAACTTGGACTTACGCCCATTGATGCCTAGCTTTAGTACTTTGCATACTAAATACCGAAATGTATCTATATTTTACATGCTAAATAGAAATTAAAGAGTTGAAATTATTTTAGCATCTGCTAGACAACATAAACACAATATGTTTGACAAATAATTTCAAACAAATTCTGACAACAAGAGGTTATATCTCTTAAGCTGTATTCGCTTGGCCTCCAGCAGAGGTTAATTTATTTTTTGATGAATATTCCAACAACCAATGGATTTTATTAGGCTATTTGAACATAAGCTTTGTGATATTAACTGTATGTTATCAGGTTAAATGTTGCATTTGTTACTACCTCTCTGCTTGGACTGTTGACAGGCGAGGATTTCTATCTAGTTTGTCCAATTTGGTTCTGGTTCCAGCTTTGGAAACAGAAAGGAGGACTTTCCCAGAAAACTAATTTGCTTTCCAGAGGATGTTCCTTCAGTGGAAATGCACCTTAAGATATATGTGTTAGTAAAAGAAAATGTGCAACAGCAGCTTCAGCCGTTCAAAATGACATTCATGTTACGTATAAGCAAAGGTTCCTGTGTTGTTCCATTTATAAGTCTTTGCTATAAATACATCCAGCTTCTATTTTATCATCTAAATCGCCCCAAATCTAGTCAGTGTTAATCCAAAGAACTGAAAATGCTGTTACATCATGCACTTGGATGTGCTTTCTTTCTAGTCATTTTTTCCAATTTCTTTCCGATGCAAAAATTTCTTCTGCATTGGTATTTTAAACATGCTGGTTCAGAGGCACATTACTTGTTTCTGTACTGAATCTGCAAAACCAGCATTGGTGAAATAAAACGCTACAAATTATGGCTGATCTGCTAAAATCAGATGGAAGTTATCAGTGATATCATCCTATTTCTCATAGACATTTTTACAATGTGCTAAAAGTATTCTTCAAAACATCTATTGTTTCTTTTTTTATTGTTGAGAGTTTGAGAATATGGCCATTTTAAGTGTACATTCTATGTCATAATGCACTTGTACACAGAGTGCATCTTTCACATAGGATTGCAGTGAGTTTTGGTAATTTGTTAAATGGCAAAATACAGCACATTGGAGAGTGTTTATGTCATAGTGTTAATGGCCGACTTGACCCACATGCAGAAAAACACAACTAAACAGAGAAGCGTTTAGTAAGAAGTTTTATTTGCAGAACCAGGTACTGGAAACCGAGGATGCTGAGCGACTGCAAGAGAAAAGCGAACGCAGGTAAGACACCACCAAAGAAACCTTAACAATGTGCTCTATGTGAGAGCCTATGTCCGGTTGAGTTAGGTCCGCCAGGGAGAGAGGTTATGATCCTGGAGGGGCTGTGAGCAACACTGCAACGTTGGAGCAAGGTAATCCTGAGAGGGTCAGAGGAGGGTGGACAGGGTTCGCCTGGAGCTATGAAGCAAACATCTGATCCGGCTGCCAGCGGGTCGAAGAGCGAGAATCCAGAATCCATAAACTGTTAGAAGTCTTCCAGAGATCTCTTAGGAACTAGGCTTTGGTATCCACAAAGAGGCAAAACACTCAGGCGTCGAAGTACTGGCTCGCCTCCTTCTTATAGTCCTCCAGCTGATGACACTCATGCGATACACCTGACCACCCAGAACTCACCTCCTAACGCCCCTACTAGTGGAAAAGGGTTAGTAGCAGGCAAAAATAACTAGGATCTGACACCACCTCCCCCTCAACGACCGCCTCCGGGCGGTCTAGACAAACTGGCCTGGGACAACCAGAAGTCCTGAATCAGTCTAGAGTCCAGGATGAAAGACCAGGGAACCCAGAGGTGATCCTCGGGACCGTAACCCTCCCAATCCACTAAGAACTGCCACCCCCTTCCTCGTCGACGGGAGGCCACGATCCGGCAGACCGAGTAGGCCGGGTGGCCTTGGAACTCCTGGGTGGGTGGAGGGGGCACGGCCGGAGGGCAGAGCGTGTTGGACTGGACAGGCTTAATCTGAAATACATGAAACACAGGAAGGACCCGGAAACTAGGGGGCAAACGTAGACGTACCGATGAAGGGTTAACCACAGAATCTATAACATATGGACCGATGAACCTGGGAGATAGCTTCCGGGACAGAGACTTGAGCGGAACAGTCCGTGTAGACAGCCACACCTGCTGACCCGGGTGATAGGTAGGATAGGGGGTCCGTCGTCTGTCGGCGTAGCGTTTATTGGCTGCAGCGGACCGCTGAAGGGCCTTGGTGGTAGACATCCAGATCCGTCTGCATCGCCGGACATGCTGTCGTACGGAGGTAACAGCGATGTCCTTCTCATCAGCAGGAAACAGGGGTGGTTGATACCCCAGCGAAACTTCAAACGGGGATAAACCGGTGGCAGTGGAGACATGTGAATTGTGTGAGTACTCAATCCAGGGCCGGTAGTCGCTCCAATCAGTAGGGCTGGAGGATACTACGCAGCGTAGCGCTGCTTCCATCTCCTGATTAAGTCTCCCCACTTGGCCATTGGTCTGCGGGTGATGATCGGAAGTTAGAGAGAGGGTGGCCCCCAGTGCTGCACAAAACTCCTTCCACACCTGGGCAGTGAACTGGGGCTCACGGTCCGACAGCACGTCCTGGGGGATTCCATGCAAACAGAATACGTGCTTGACCATAAGCTTGGAAAGCGGAAGGCAGTCTCTTGAGAGGTACAAGATTGCAGGCTTTAGAAAATCTGTCCACAATAGTCATGATAGTAGTCATACCGTGAGAGTTTGGAAGGCCAGTGACAAAATCCACAGCGATGTGGGACCAAGGTCGAGGAGGAACGTCCAACGGTTGCAGGAGGCCAGGGGGTGGCCGATTAGATGTCTTGTTACGAGCACAGGTTCTACAGGCTGAGACATAATCCCTAATGTCTCGGTGTAATGTGGATCACCAAAAGCGTCTAGACAGGGCAGCAATGGTCCGATTAGCTCCTGGGTGGACGGCGAACCTCAAAGCGTGGAACCAGGTAATGAGCCGGGACCGAACAGTGCTGGGAACATACATCCGGTTAGATGGTCCAGTTCCTGGCCCTGCGTCAGCGAAGGGGGCCTGCCGCATGCTGTCCTCAATCTCCCAGGTAACAGCTCCAATAGTGCAGCTAGGAGGCAGGATAGGCGCAGCTAGCTTCTCAGTTTCAGTAGTGGAGAACTGTCGTGACAGGGCATCTGGCTTGGTGTTTCTGGTACCGGGTCAGTAAGAGATCAACAAATTAAAGCCAACGTGACCAACGTGATTGTCTAGGGTTTAACCGTTTTGCTGATTGGATGTAAGACAAATTTCTATGGTTGGTCCAGACCAGCAATGGATGTTCAGCGCCATCCAACCAGTGCCGCCACTCCTCCAGAGCGAGCTTAATAGCTAGGAGCTCTCTGTCACCCACATCATAGTTCCTTCCTGCCGCAGATAAGCGGCGAGAGAAGAAGGCACACAGATGAAGCCTTGAGTCAAGGTCCTGGCGTTGGGAGAGCACCGCTCCCACCCCGGTGTTCGAAGCATCCACCTCCAGAATGAACTGTTTCACTGAATCAGAGTGAACGAGCACTGGAGCATGGGTGAACTTGTCTTTTAAGGTGCTGAATCCATTGTCTGCCTCCGGAGTCCAAACGAACAGCACCTTAGAGGAAGTCAGGGCTGTTAGGGGGCTGGCCGTCTGGCTGTAGTTCATAATAAATTTTCTATAAAAATTGGCAAAGCCCAGAAGCCGTTGTAATTCCTTCCAAGTGGTAGGGATAGGCCAGTCCTCCACCGCCTTGATCTTGCTGGGGTCAGCGCGAACCTGCCCACCCTCGAGGACGAAACCCAGAAAACTGATAGATGACTGGTGGAATTCGCACTTCTCGGCCTTCACAAACAGCTGATTTTCCAGGAGGCGCTGAAGGACTAGGCGAACATGCCGGCGATGCTCTGTAGGAGTCTTTGAATAAACCAAAATGTCATCAAGATAAACAAAAACGAATAAATTCAGGGAGTCCCTTAATACATCGTTTACAAGAGCCTGGAACACGGCGAGTGCATTACATAGTCCAAATGGCATCACCAGGTACTCATAGTGACCGAGTGGAGTCTTAAAAGCCGTCTCCCACTCATCTCCCTGGCGGATTCGGACCAAGTGGTATGCGTTCCTGAGATAGAGTTTAGTAAAGATTGTGGCGCCATAAACTGGTTCAAAGGCCGATGAAAGAAGGGGTAAAGGGTACTTGTTCTTTATCGTGATGGCGTTTAATCCCCTAAAATCTATACACGGGCGGAGAGATCCATCCTTCTTGCCAACAAAAAAAAACCCGGCTCCCAATGGAGAAGAAGATGGACGGATTATCCCTGAGGCTAATGATTCGTTTATATAATTCTCCATTACCAACCTCTCCGGTCCAGAGATTTTATATAACCGGCTGGATGGTAATGGAGCTCCTGCCAGAAGGTCGATAGCGCAGTCATAAGGACGGTGTGCCGGGAGGGACAGAACCCGAGACTTGCTAAACACTGATTTTAGATCATGATACTAGAGTAAGATCGGGAGGTTCGACCTCCCTCTCCTTCTCAGGAGTACTAGGGGGAACAGCTGAGTGGAGACAGGATGACAAGCACTGGTGATCTCTTAGGAACTAGGCTTTGGTATCCACGAGGAGGCAAAACACTCAGGCGTCGAAGTACTGGCTCGCCTCCTTCTTATAGTCCTCCAGCTGATGACACTCATGCGATACACCTGACCACCCAGGACTCACCTCCTAACGCCCCTACTGGTGGAAAAGGGTTAGTAGCAGGCAAAAATAACCAGTATCTGACAGTTTATACCCCTGGAACTTTTTCACATTTTGTCATATTACACCCAAAAACGCTGATGTATTTTATTTGGGTTTTATGTGATAGACCAACACAAAGCTGGCTGAGACATCCAAAAGGAGACTGACAGCTCTAAGTGCAGCAATAGATGGTTTTACAAATTACTGACTGTGGGGGAAACACACGAATATTCTTATTTGTGAAAACAAATTAGAAAGCTATATATAATTTTCCTTCCACTTCACAATTATGCACATCTTTGTGTTAGTTTGTCACATTAAATCTCAATAAATAGATTATAATGTGTTGTTAAAATGTGACAAAATACCATAGGTATGAATATTTTTATGTATTTCCTTTAGAAAACCTCTGGGGTACCAAAGCTGTGTAAAGTTTGAAAACCACAGCTCTTAGGTTAAGTACTCATAGTATAACTCAAACATTTATCTTGATCCTCTCTTTCTTGCCTCAGACCATGCTTATTTTATTAAACAGTGTAAAGAATTGTGGTTTTAGACACCCTCTCTGTAAAAGTTTACAACTTCTGTATGCTGGCCAAAGAAAACCACCAGGATCTGGAAGAGAATTAAAATTTTAATAGTGTGAATGCGGAGAAAGATTCGGTGCATGTGTGCCTGTGCACACAGACTGAGAGTTTGGCTAACTCATGTCCTTCCAGAGATTAAAGCAGATTGCAAACAAGAGACAGGCAGGGAAGCAGGGGGAGGAGCAGGCAGAGGACATGGGTAGTGGAAATTTGTCATCTAACACAGGCTGCCATGGTAGAGGAAGGAGTCTACACAAAATAATATGTTCAGCAAATACCCTATGCATATAGAGCAGTTATGTGATTTTTGAAAAAGATTGAAGTACGAAGTAAGTCAGATGTTTTTCTGTGATTGTGCAACCTGTTGCACGTTGACATGGTTTAGATGCTTACAGTATTCCTTTGAGATACTGAAAGACAAGTTTAAAAGGGCCAGAATATAAATGGTAAAAGTGTGGGGAAAAAAAGATCTGGTGATTACTCTCCTATCTACATCAAACAAGGTCAAAGATCCCAAAATATTCATACGGTTTTGGAGTACAAATCACAGAAGAATCCTCTTTGTCTTATCGCAGGTCAGAGCAGGTTACAAGGCTGTGCCGTGACTACACATGCACACTGTCCCTCCCTCTGTCTCTCCTTCCCATATTCTTTCTATCTGTTGACCACCTGGTGTTAGCAACACGCTCGCTTTCCATCTGCTCCTGCTCTCAAGCTGAGGAAAAAAACTGGGGGACAGATGGATAGATGAAGGGGGGGTGTAAAAATAGGAATAGGAAAAATAAACAGTCAGGTCAGCAGTGATAGCAGCTGAGTATCCTTTATCAGTATTAGATTAACTGAAAGTCTGAGAACTTTAGGACAGCACACATTGAATCAATATCTAGACAGTTTTGTATTCCACTGCATCAAAGGAACATCAATTGTGTTTTGTACCAACACTGCCCAGTGTATCCAAATGAGACTGAACCCAGTAAGAATAATTAATATCCTAAGTTCTAATCTCCTGGAAACATTAGAGATGTTAAATAACTTTATGGACAAAGCAATGAAAGCAACATTTTTGTCAGCAATGACTTTTCTTCATTCGGGTTGAAATATTCAGACAATTTTTATGATCCAGTCTAAAAAAATTGTTTGATTTTCCAAAACTTATGGTTGAGAGAAACAAGCTCATGGGATTACAAAGAAACTGAATAATGCAAACAATGTTTGCCTTATTGCAATGTCTTGAGGAATGTTGGGACCCACAGCCATGGTTACAACGTGAAAGGTCAGTACAGACTTTCCTGGAACTTTCAAAATAAATTGCATTAACCTACTTCCGGCACAGCCAAGCAAACTGTAGTAGCAGACTTCCCATGATGCCACTGGCTGCATAAAAGCACCCCCTTTCCAATGGTCCGACTTCTTCCACACCGGTGATCTTTGGGATAGGAGAAGACAGCGCACTAATGTCTCTTTGCTGGCAAACAGACATAAACTGGATCCAAGGGTGTCATATGATCCCGCGATCATATGCACAAGTTAAGTACTGATGTACTGATGAATTACTGTTGAAAGAATCTGGTATTCATTCATAAAAAGGGGTAAATTAAGGTATAAGCATTGCTTACTTCCTCTCTGAGGCCTGCAGAAGCAAACTGTCCCGGAGAAGTCCCCAGTAGAAAAGCCGTCTCTACAAGCCAAGTGAAGCGGTTTTCCCTGCCTGAGAGAAGGACAACAGGAGCCGCATCACCGTGGTTACGGCAACCTGCAGTTTGGCCGGCTGACAGAACAGCCGCCACTCCCCACAGCTAAGGAGGTTAGCTGTAGCTAACCTTTTAAAGACTGTGGACGTTTCTTGAAACTTTGCCACCTTGGACAACGTTCCTTACCACAGTTCATGAGGTTAAGTGTTTGGACAGAATAATATAAAAGTGATTTAGATTGAAATGAAACTTTTTTAATTTTATGAAGTTTGGTTTTGTTTGTGTTGAACTCAGCTATCTTGGTGCTAGCAGAATATCTGCAGCACACGTGCTCAGGTTATGTTCTTTTTATGTTTTTAAAGTTAAGACAAACTTTACTTGAAGGGTGATTTTAAACAGAAGATTAATCATAACGCGCCGTCCACGCTTATGCATTTTAACCCTTTTATTGACGGTATTTTTAAAGGTGTGTGTTTTGATTCTGGTGCTAAGCTATCAGCTTCTTTTGTTAGCTTCAACTGCTAACAGGTAAAGACACGTGCTTGCTGCCAAATAATATTTACCCAGACAGATTTGGCTCTTTTCCAAAATATTCCCTCAAATATTTTACCATTTCCTTAAATAATATTTCTTTAAATATTATTTTAAGAAATAAAGGCAGCTAATGAGACCCCGTTGAGAATTAGTCCTCCACAAGGTTGGTTTTATTCAGCAGATCATTCTCAAAACAATATTTTATCAAAATAATATTTTATGATATTGCATTGTGAATAGTTGTCTAAACGTTTGCTGATTATTGCCTAAGTTAGTTCCAAGACTAACTTAACTTCACTTCCAGATTCTTCAAGATAATCCTTGGTTCTCAAACATAAATAACATTTAATGGTAATGTTGCATCACTCCTTCAGTCATGGTTCTCAATTATCTTTAATCAACTTGTTTATATTGAACATAGCCCATTAGTCTTCCTTATTCTTTAATTCTGCTTGGTAGTTTAGTTGGATTGTTTTAGCATAGTAAAGAGTTTGTTGATTGAAATATGTTTGACTTTGAGTTGACTTATTTTTGTTAATAAATTCTTGTATTTTAAGAAATTGTGTGAATTCATTCCATATGTGTGCAGAGTTTATGCTGTTCAATAATGTTAGAGCTCGTCTCACACCTTTCAATTTTGTCCTAATACCATCGCCTTACTGGGCTGGTATTCACAGGACAACCCTTAACAGACCGAAATATTATTTGATAAAATATTAATATATATATATATATAAAATAATATTCTCAGATTCATAATCCTAATAGGAGGTTCAAATCTCCCAGAATTAATATGGTCTTTATTCATCCATCCATCCATTGTCTACCACTTATCCAGGGTTGTGTCGCGGGGGCAGCAGCCTAAGCAGAGTCCCCAGCCACTTGGGCCGGCTCGTCTGAGGGAATCCCAAGGCATTCCTAGGCCAGCCGAGAAACATAGTCCCTTCAGCATGTCCTGGGTCTTCCTCTGGGCCTCCTCCCGGTGGGATGTGCTCAGAACACCTCACCAGGGAGGCGTCCAGGAGGCATCCTAACCAGATGCCCGAGCCACCTCAACCGGCTCCTCTCAATGTGGAGAAGCAGTGGCTCTACTCTGAGTCCTTCCCGGATGACCGAGCTTCTCACCCTATCTCTAAGGGAGAGCTCAGACACCCTGCGGAGGAAACTCATTTCGGCCACTTGAATCCGTGAGCTTGTTCTTTCGGTCATTACCCAAAGCTCATGACCATAGATGAGGGTAGGAACGTAGATCGACTGGCAAATCGAGAGCTTCGCTTTTTGACTCAACTCTCTATTCACCACGACAGACCGGTACAGCGCCCGCATCACTGCTGACACAGCACCAATCCATCTGTCAATCTCTCGGTCTTAATTCATTAAAATAACAAACAAATACATATATGATTAAAAAGATTGTTTTACTAAAAGCATATGCAATTATTTCACAATTAACTTGACAATGTCATGGCTGCATGCTACAAAACATGAATTGATTTCATCTGTCAGCTAAAGTCAATGGGCAGGGTTATGGCCACTCTTTTCAATTTTAATTGGTTATAAATGGTTATTGGTTATAAATGTTTATTTTATTTGGGTATTAGAATGTATTGTTTTTGTATAATATTTAAAACATATACAAATGTATGTAAATATACATGATAAAAATTTTAAAATTTAACTGCAACATGTAAAAAATATAATTTAAAATTATATTTTTATTTATTACATTGAGTCACTTTTGGCATTTGATAGCTATGTGGTGTGTCCATGTAACAGTATCTTTTACCAGGTGACAAAATGAAACTTGGAGGACTAAGTCACACTTAAGTCACTGGTAAACACCTCTTAGCACAACAGTTTTTATTAGAAAAGGCTGGGGTCAGACCAGGTGGCTAGTCTGGGCTATTGCTCCAAGGACTCTAAAGATGTTCAAATTACCAGTAAAATCAAATATACTCACCGTCAGACAATTCTAGCTTAATCCACAGTCACTTTTTGTCTGTTGGGCATGACAACTGGATGCTGAAATGTCAACAAGGCTGATCCAAGTGTCACAACTGTAAAATTACATGCATTACTGAATTTACATACAGGTGATCAGTGTTAACATCAGTTGAATAGGTGTTGAGTGGTTTATAGCTTCTCTCTTTGATCTTCCAGTCAGGGGTTCTGTCAAAACAACACATAGGAGACCGTATTGGATAACAGAGCAGACATACTGTAAATTTACATATTTGAATCTCATTTGTTTTTATTGAAGAAAGATGATTAATACTACAATAGCAACTCCATCTACAGTCATGATAAAAAGAAAGTGCAATGTCATTCAAATCCAGGGATTTTATTTTACAGGGCTTAATACAAAAAAATCTAATATTTGCCTAGTTTATTAAGGTTTGCAAGCATCTGTTCTATACAGCTCTCTTAAGGTCCCAAACAGTATTTGAATCATGTTAAGGTTTTTATTTGACTTGGCCACTACAACATTATTTTCATTTGTAAGCCTTTTTGTTGGAAAATTGCTATTGTGTTCAGGAACATTGTCCTGTTGCATGACTCAAGTCAGACATCTTACTTCACTTTACTTGATGGCTTCAAAATAAGCCTAAATCATCACCCCTCCACCGCCATGCTTGACAGTTGGCACCAGGTATTTGTGTTGATTTGCTGTATTTGGTTTCATATTTACTTGGGTCTCTTCTGTCCAAGGTACACTGTTCAACAAACCATTGCAAACCTTTTCAGAGATTAGAAAATGTCTCCTCAATTTCAAATGGAGTTCTTGTTTTGTTTCTGTTAATTGCTCAAAACTTTTCATGGTCCGACCTTTGGCTGAATTAGCTTGGACGTCCACTCATGAGAAGAGTGGTATGTGTAGAGCTGTACAATACATCAAATGACAATCGTCATCACAATATTAAGGTGGGCAATCCTGTAATCACAAAGAACTGGCTTGAATGCAGTTCTTCATAAGATTATATATTTCAAGTGTCAGACCTTCACGGCCATCATATTGTTAACATATTTGACCAGTTGGATGGATTCTGATTGTCCTTAATGTTCACACATGATGTATATCTTTGTGAGTGGACATATTTTTAATTTGTTCTGCTTTAAATCAAATTTATCTTTGTTGTATGTAGACGAGGCTAGCAGAAATCTCACTGCACAGAGCTATTTCACATAAAAAGCAACAATATTTATATACACAGTTTCTATACAAGTTACTGTGAAACTTTACTACTTTTTTGCAACATGAGATCATTCGGAGAGAAATGGATATGTGTTTCGCGAGAACACGGAAAAAAAACCTGGTGACCTTTAAGGTACTAAGGGATGTCCACCCAATCCCTCAGTTTCCTCATAGACTGTCATAAAGCACACTCTGAGCTGGCACTTCAGGGTGCAAGGTGCAGGTGTGAGAGTTATGATGTGTAGTAAAAAAACAGCTAAATTAAACTCAATTTGACAGTACAGAGTGCAGCTGTTTGTGTTGTATTTCATACAGGCTCCTCCATAAAACTATCCGGTATGTTTCACAGTTACTGACCTCAATTTCATGCAACAGTTTGAAAGAACATGTTGAGTTACACCCCACATTTGCAGTGAAATGTTTCACCAGGCAAGTCAGTCAAATTTTAATCTAATTTCGTAATGTTTGCAATGTGCTGTGCAACAGTCAGAATACATCAAACCTTCTGTGTTTACATAAGAAGAACCACAGTGAAATATTAATTTTTTCTGACGCATGCATTCATGATTGCAGGAGCTCTGGTCCAAATCAGTGAAAGTATAGTTTTGCACAGTGTCTCCTTAGACCGATGAAGTAATAAATCCAATATAGGAATAAGCTGTTAAAAATAAAAAACAAAAACATAATCTGGATGTTTTAACACTTAAGCATTCCTTTACATCAATATACTTCCCCTTTGGGCTATGTGGATCATGAGGTTACCAGCCACCAGTAAGGTTTAGGCCATTTGTTATTTAGAGCAGGGTTTCTTATGCAGGAACATAATCACAGCTAATATGGACAGAAATAGGAACTGAAGCTATTTTCTTTCTTTTTCTTCTTTTTTTTCAAGAATCCCTCATGAGGACAAAAATATCGAGGCACGTGACGTCGCCCGGTACGGCGGAGCCGGGGTCCAACCCTGGAGACAGGCCTGGGGTCGGGACTTGCCGGAGCCTGCCTGGTGGCCGGGTTGCTCCTCGCGGGACCTGGCCGGGCCAAGCCCGAACGAGAGACGTGAGGCCATCCCCCAGTGGGCCCACCACCTGCAGGGGGAACCGCGAGGGACCGGTGCAAAGAGGATTGGGTGGCGGATGAAGGTGAAGACCTCAGCGGCCCGATCCCCGGATGCTTAGGCTGGCTCTAGGGACGTGGAATGTCACCTCGCTGGGGGAGAAGGAGCCTGAGATTGTGCGGGAGGTCGAGAGATGTCGACCAGAAATAGTCGGGCTCGCCTCCATGCACAGCGTGGCTCTGGAACCCATCTCCTTGAGAGTGGTTGGACACTCTTCTACTCTGGAGTGGCCCACGGGGAGAGGCGGCTGGCTGGTGTGGGTTTGCTTGTTGCTCCCCAGCTCAGCGTGTGTCTCGTGTTGGGGCTTACCCCAGTGGATGAGAGGGTCATATCTTTGCGCCTTCGGGTTGGGGATAGGTCTCTGACTGTCGTCTCGGCCTACAGACTGAGCGGTAGTGCGGAGTACCCGGCCTTCTTGGTGTCCCTGTCGGGGTTGCTAGATAGTGCCCCTCCCGGGGACTCCATTATTCTGCTGGGGGACTTCAACGCCCACGTGGGAAACAGTGACACCTGGAGAGGCGTGATCGGGAGGAATGGCCTCCCCGATCTGAATCCGAGCGGTGTTTTGTTATTGGACTTCTGTGCTAGTCATGGATTGTCCATAATGAACACCATGTTCAAACATAAGGGTGTCCATCAGCGCACTTAGCACCAGGACACCCTAGGCAGGAGGTCGATGATCGACTTTGTTGTCGTATCATCAGACCTTCGGCCGCATGTTTTGGACACTCGGGTGAAGAGAGGGGCTGAGCTGTCCACTGATCACCACCTGGTGGTGAGTTGGATCCGCTGGAGGAGGAGAAAGCCGGACAGACTTGGCAGGCCCAAGCGCATGGTCTGCTGGGAACGCCTGGCGGAGCCCTCGGCCAGGGATGTATTCAACTCCCACCTCCGGGAGAGCTTTGACCAGATCCCGGGGGATGTTGGAGACATAGAGTCCGAGTGGACCATGTTCTCCGCTCCTATTGTCGATGTTGCTGCCCGTAGCTGCCCGTAAGGTCTGCGGTGCCTGTCGCGGCGGCAATCCCAGAACCTGGTGGTGGACACTGGCGGTAAGGGATGCTGTCAAGCTGAAGAAGGAGTCCTATCGGCTGTGGTTGGCTTGTGGGACTCCTGAGGCGGCTGACGGGTACCGTGAGGCCAAGCGTGCTGTGGCCCGGGCTGTGGCAGAGGCAAAAACCCGGACCTGGGAGAAGTTCGGTGAGGCCATGGAGAAGGACTACCAGTTGGCCTCGAAGTGATTCTGGCAAACCGTCTGGCGCCTCAGGAGGGGGAAGCAGTGCTTCGCCAACACTGTTTATAGTGGGGATGGGAGGCTGCTGACCTCGGCTGAGGACATTATTGGGCGGTGGAAGGAGTACTTCGAGGATCTCCTCAATCCTGCCATCACGCATTCTGTGGTGGAAACAGAGGCTGGGGACTCGGGGTTGGACTCTTTCATCACCCAGGCTGAAGTCACCGAGGTGGTTAAAAAGCTCCGTGATGCCAAGGCTTCGGGGGTGGATGCCTTGAGTACCTCAAATCTCTGGATGTTGTTGTGCTGTCATGGTTGTCATGCCTCTTTAATATTGTGTGGCGGTCGGGGACAGTGCCTCTGGACTGGAAGACTGGGGTGGTGGTCCCCCTTCATAAGAAGGGGGACCGGAGGGTGTGTTCCAACTACTGGGGGATCACACTCCTCAGCCTCCCTGGTAAGGCCTTCCCCAGGGTATTGGAGAGGAGAGTCCAGCCGATAGGCGAACCTCGGCTTCAGGAGGAGCAGTGTGGTTTTCGTCCCGGCCGTGGAACACTGGACCATCTCTATCCCCTCTCTATCCCCTCTACAGGGTGCTCGAGGGTTCATGGGAGTTTGCCCAACCGGTTCACATGTGTTTTGTGGACCTGGAGAAGGCATTCGACTGTGTCCCTCGTGATGCCCTGTGGGGGGTGCTCCAGGAGTATGGAATCGGGCGCCCTTTATTAGGGGCCATCCGGTCCCTGTACGAGCGGAGCAGGAGTTTGGTCCGCATTGCCCGCACTAAGTCGGACCTGTTCCCGGTGCATGTTGGACTCCGGCAGGGCTGCCCCCGCGACCTGGTCCCGGATAAGCGGAAGACGACGAGTACGAGTACGATAGGAACTGAACCAGGGCTTAGCTTTTGGAGTGCACCATTGATGCCCTTATGTTTTTCCTGTCAACACAGCATGCAACTGCAGACAGTAGGATATATATATAAAACACCTGTCATTTTAATGTGGGAGGTTTCATTGCTAAATTGGACCAGCCTGGTAGCCAGTCTTAATTGATTGCACATTGCACCAGTAAAAGCAGAGTGTGAAGGTTCAATTAGCAGGGTAAGAGCACAGTTTTGCTCAAAATATTGAAATGCACACAACATTATGGGTGACATACCAGAGTTCAAAAGAGGACAAATTGTTGGTGCACATCTTGCTGGCGCATCTGTGACCAAGACAGCAAGTCTTTGTGATGTATCAAGAGCCACGGTATCCAGGGTAATGTCAGCATACCACCAAGAAGGACAAACCACATCCAACAGGATTAACTGTGGACGCAAGACAAAACTGTCTGAAAGGGATTTTCGGGTGCTAACCCGGATTGTATCCAAAAAAACATAAAACCATGGCTGCCCAAATCACAGCAGAATTAAATGTGCACCTCAACTCTCCTGTTTCCACCAGAACTGTCCGTTGGGAGTGACACAGGGTCAATATACACGGCCGGGCTGCTATAGCCAAACCTTTGGTCACTCATGCCAATGCCAAACGTCTGTTTCAATGGTGCAAGGAGCGCAAATCTTGGGCTGTGGACAATGTGAAACATGTATTGTTCTCTGATGTGTCCACCTTTACTGTTTTCCCCACATCCGGTAGAGTTACAGTGTGGAGAAGCCCCAAAGAAGCGTATCACCCAGATTGTTGCATGCCCAGAGTGAAGCATGGGGATGGATCAGTGATAGTTTGGGCTGCTATATCATGGCATTCCCTTGGCCCAATACTTGTGCTAGATGGGCGCATCACTGCCAAGGACTACCGAACCATTCTTGAGGACCATGTGCATCCAATGGTTCAAACATTGTATCCTGAAGGCAGTGCCATGTATCAGGATGACAATGCACCAATACACACAGCAAGACTGGTGAAAGATGGGTTTGATGAACATGAAAGTGAAGTTGAACATCTCCCATGGCCTGCTCAGTCACCAGATCTAAATATTATTGAGCCACTTTGGGGTGTTTTGGAGGAGCGAGTCAGGAAACGTTTTCCTCCACCAGTATCACGTAGTGACCTGGCCACTATCCTGCTAGAAGAATGGCTTAAAATCCCTCTGACCACTGTGCAGGACTTGTATATGTCATTCCCAAGACTAATTGATGCTGTATTGGCCGCAAAAGGAGGCCCTACACCATACTAATAAATTATTGTGGTCTAAAACTAGGTGTTTCAGTTTCATTGTCCAACCCCTGTATATATATATATATATACACAAAAAAGCAGGGTGTTAGGGGTGTTTTCAAGTAAGACTATTTTACATTCCGGTAGTCAACTTCTGTTGGGGAAATATTTGAGACAGGTAGGTCTGCAACTTTGAATAAAGAAGTAAACATAAGAAACAAAAGGAAATTACCAAACAACAGAGAGAAGTTATAAAGCTAAAATAAATAAATATATACATAAATATATAAGAAATGTAGACAAAGAAACAGACACTATAAATAAAGGCAAAATAAATTATAGACAGAAGTCCCCTTGAAAACATCCTTGGAGTATAATTGAAGTGCCTATTAATGCTGCTAAACACAGTTCTTTGGCTTTCATGCCTCAGTAAATGTATGCTCCATGTACTACGATGTAGTTCCCTGGGATCTGATACTGGTGATGGAGTGGAGGCCCGATAATAAGGGAGTTGGAAGGAGCTAGGAAGCCAGATAGTGGCCATGGGGTGGTGGAGGGTCGAAGCTCGGCGGGAGAGCAGGGAGATCCATGGTTGGAGGTCCTTAAAAGCGAAGCCTTGAAGGGTGATTGGCTTAGGAGGAATGCAGACTTGACGCTGATTGGTTGGAGCGGAGACGCATGATGGAGTCATAGTACGGAGCCGGTGGTGGACGTGAGTCTTCCAGATTGAATTTTCATCAAAACTCCATTAGAATCTGTCACTGTCCAAAGGAGCTCTTTCACAAACCTGAACTCCCCAAGCTGCTCTATGGACTTGAGAGTTTTGTGCACCCACAGCCTCATCTTCCTTGCTGCTCTTTTTCTCCTAAGCCGGGCTGTGCTAGCACTTGCTTCTTAGCATGGGACAAATACGCTGCTGACAACAAAACAATTAAATAGTCCCGCCAACCCAGCCAGCGCAGCGGCTTGCAGCAAACAGCCCACGCGTGCTGAACCCGGCGGCAAGAGCTGCACAAACCGCACCCTGTTTGAGTGGCCTTTATGACATATGAAAACAGGATGTAAGTACGTGTGACTTCAGAAAGTCACTGGAGGTGATGAGCGGCTGAGATCTCATAAGAGCTGTGAAAGAAATAGGGCAGTATACTGGTATGCAAACAGACATGACAAACTCAGGGAAAAGAAGCCAATAAATTCCAGCCAAACATGGAATAGTTTAAATGCTGTCTCATATTTTCTCAATAAAACAAACTAGATGAGGAAACTTTGGGCAGCCTGGAGAGCTACGTGGACGAATGTTTTGAAAACATTGTAATGGAGAAGCCACAAAAAGTTGCACCCATGACCACACCAACATCAAAACGCACCCGTTCAGAGTGCTTGGCCAGCACCTCCACTATATCTCCAAAAAAAAAAAGATATACCAATGTCCTGGACTCTATTGACAAAAGGTAACCAGTCTGGATGCTCGTCTCACCCTGGTGGAAGTTCTCCACAGGGAATTTTAAGCTCTGAGGGAGTCTCTGGAGTTCAGCCAGGAACAACTAGCTTCGCTCACAGCTGAGAACCAAACACTGAGGGATAGCGTGAAAACACTTATGGATGCAATGACACAGCAAGGAAAACCTTGTCTTTTCCGGCATACCAGAACAGGCAGAGGAGAAGACAAAGTTGACCCCAAAGAAGATCCTCGATCAGAGGCAAGTATTATTCCCAATCAGGAAGAAATATATCACAGAAGGCACCGGAGCCACAGTGGCTGTAGATAAACTCTATATTAATGGTTATTTGTTTAAGGACTGGGAGATCACTCCATGGCTTTATTAGGAGCAACAGCTGGTTAGCCTAAAACATGTATCACTTGTTAGATAAGAGGTTAGCTGAACTTGGAGTTATAATGTAATGTAAAGCACAGCTCAGCATGATGTTGACATTGCTAGATGTGGGTGGGGCCAAGGCTGGGCTTTTGGGTATCCACTCCTTTTTGTCTCCTCCTATTTCGTCTATTACCAAACCTCTCTGTCACTTTTCTTTCTTTCTGTAACACACAAACATGCACACTCACACACACACACAAATATTTATTAACATAACCTTATATCTCTCACCCACTCTTACCCCCGGCACCCTCTTAATTTTCTGTCTTTTTCTCTACTATATTTCTGCTTCTGGACTTTACATCAGGCAATCCAAGCACTAACTATGATTTCACTTGGGTGTATTTGTTTCTATGGTGACATGCGCTGTCCAACTTTAAGTACACGCACACAACTATGGGCTTACTAAGGTTCACCACATGGAATGTGCATGGAGCTGGCACCAGAGAGAAAGGTTTAAGATGTTTAACCAGCTTAAAAGACTACAGGCAGACGTCTTATTACAAGAAATTCATGAATCTACCACAGCTGCAAATGATCTTAAATCATCTGAGTTTCCTAATTTGTTTTCTATCTGCTATAATTAGCAATTATTATAGCAGGTCCCCATACAGCATGTATCAAGACAAATAACCAAACAGCTTCTAGCTTCTGTCTTCAGAGGGGCATCAGGCAGGGATGCCCATTTTCCCTCTCATTATTTGCTCTTTTTATTGAACCACTAGAGACAACAATCAGGAAAACCCTCTCTCTCTCAGGTAATTGGATTGATAAATTATTTCTCAAGAGTTTCAATTTATTTTACAAATCATTTCACTAAATTTCTTTGGAAAGATAAACCCCCGTGTATTAGCCTAAAAACGATACAGAGGACCAAAGATAAAGGAGGACTAGATGCTGTGATGACTGAAATACTAAAACTTTGGCCGTCTATCAATGAACCTCTGGGAAGTCCTTTCAAGGCTATTTGGAAAATTATTTCAGGTGATCACCTCATGAAGCTCATGGAGAGAATGCCAAGAGATCGAAGTAAAGGATGGCTAATTTGAAGAATCTAAAATAAAAAATGTTTAGAGTTATTTCACACATTTTGTTGACTACATAATTCCATGTATGCTTATTCATAGTTTTGTTTCCTTTGGCGAGAACATTTTCAATAGTCATATAAAGAGTCAAAATAGTCAAAATAAAGATACCCATTAAGTGAGAATATGTATCCAAAACATCTGACCGGTAGTGTAAATTTTAAGGAATTCAGTTTCTCTCTTTTAACAGAGTAATTATACAATATGGGATAGACAAGAATACATTTTTAAAAAATCAAAATTTTATTTGTAATAAAAAATAAATTAAGCTTAATAACATTAGGTTACAAATGTGTCAAGTGTACTAGAGTTCCTTAATCTCAACCCTCCCAGATTACTGTCTAAAATATACAGGACAGTCTAAAATAGATGAATCAATATCCCTTCCTATTACGAAATGGGAGGCAGATTAATCAGTCAAAAATGATTGGTCTCAAACCTGGTCTCAGATATGTTTAAGAACTTTTAAAATGACTAGTAACCCCAGTTTACAATTAATACAATATAAAATCCTTCATAGAGTACACTATACAGGTCAACAGATATTCAGGATGTTCAGGATGGGTTTTGCACCATCTAATACTTGCTTACAGTGCACATGCAATATACCTGACAGTTACATCCATGCACTATGGTTATGTACACCTCTTCAGAGGTTCTGGTAAATTCAGTTCATCGCTAAGAAAACTACCTTCATGAATTGGAAAAATAAACATGTGCTTAGTCTTAACCAGTTTAGACACCTTTTGTTGGATTACATAAGTCTGGAGACAGCCTCTGCCTCCACATCAGATCAATTTCTCTGGGCTCCTTTAATTGGCTCCATCACCTAGTGGGTGTGGGGGACCTTTGGCTCTGACCTGTGGGGCATTGCAGATACGGGGGGTGTCTAAGTTTGGGGTATCTGGGGTGTCCCTGGGTTGGGGTTGTTGGTGGATCTGGCGCTGAGGGCTGTGGCCCCCACGGGGTTATGGCTTTGGTGGCTCTCGGGGGTGACATCTGGTGGCTGCATGCAATGCTTTTGGGGGGCCTGTGCCTGCGGACATAGGTTACTGGCCTAGTGGCCGTGCTGCTCCTCTGCTGGGCTTAGGGGCCCGGGGTTCCTGGGGCATGTAGCCCCTAGGCTGGGATCCTGACTGGGCCTGAGGGGCTGGGTCCTGGCGGGTATGTCGCTGGGGTTCACTTTTACTGGGGGTCTTTATTTTTGAGATGCTGGTGGGAGTGCATTAGCGCAATGTGGGCTTTGTGCATGGCTTTTGTGTGCCGCCAGATGAGTTTGTCATGTCTTGGTGTGGTGTCAGTTGGGTCCGTTGTGAGCACGGTGCTTGGTGGTGCTCTGTTGCGCTTGTGGGCAGAGGCTGGGGTGGTATTATGCGGGGCCCTTGCCATTGCGTGCTGTGTGGTGGAGGGCAGGAGGTGCTTGGAGTGGGGCTTTGTGTGGAACCTGTGCTGTTTGGATGTGTCTTCATTGGCTTTTTCGGGTGGATCTCATCTGTGTAAATGGTAAATAGTAAATGGACTGAATTTATATAGCGCCTTTCCAGTCATACAGACCGCTCAAAGCGCTTTACACTAGAGCCACATTCACCCAATCACACTCACTAACGCTCACACATTCATACACAGATCGGTAGGCAACTTGAGGTTAACTGCCTTGCCCAGGAGCACATCGACATACAGCAGGAGGAAGCTGGAATTGAACCCACAAACTTCCGATTGCAAGACAACTACTCTTCTGTTCTGGTTGGGTATAGCCCTGTGGGAAAATTCATGTTGGGGTTTGAGGAGGGTGGGGTGCTCATGGGGTTGAGATCAGAAAACATTAGGGGGTAGGGACTCTTTCATCCTGGGCTGTGGTTGGCAGGCTCGTTTGGACCAGGTACAACCCTCTTTTGTCCCTTTCTCTGGATGGGGACAGGGGTCATTGGTTGCTAGGGTCAGATCGGGAGGTCGCGGTCTGGGTCGGGGGCGCTCGGATTTGGGCAGTGCAGGCATCAGCCGGCTGGTACTCGGGCGATCTGCCTGTCTCCACCCCAGAAGATAGGGGACCACCTCCTGGGTCCAGGGACTGGTTGCCACTCTGGGGTTTTGGTACCCAGACCTGGGAGTATAGAGTTTGTATGGGGAGTGTGAGTGAGTGTATGACATCTATTGTTGTGTGTCTTTACATTGGGTGTGTGGTTGTTTATATTTTTTTATGTGTTCGCATGAAGGTGGGAATGTATGATTGTGTCTGTGTGTGTGTGTGTGCCTATTTTTGTGTCAGGTTGGGTCTTTGGCTTCTCCCTCTCCTGGATCAGTTTAGGCCCCTCATCAAATGTGGGGCCTGCTTCCTCCCCACCATACTTCCTGCTGGTGGCTGGTGTCTCTGCCCTCTGGTGTATTGGTGGTTCTTGGCGTCCAGTGCTATGTGCTTTGGTGTGTGCATGTTCACTTCCGGTGACTGCTTGCCAGGGCCTGGGCCCCCTGCCTCTGCTTGGTGATATGCTCCCGGGTCTTGGGTCTATGGGTCCATGGCTGGATCTGCTCTGGCGTAGACTCAGGGCTTCTGCACTGTGGCTGCTGGGTGGTTCCCCTGGGCCTCTTCTTTGCTCTTCTTTGGGGGGTTTGCAGTAGTCCTGGTGGTGGTCCTCCCAGGGTCCCCATGCTCTGGGGGGACCTTTGGATGTCTGTGGCTCAGATCTCCTCAGTGTCTGTCTCTGGTCTAGGGGGGCAGGTCTGCAGGTCCTCACACTTGCTACTGCATATTTTTATGGAGAAACCTTATATTCACAAGCAAACTCACACCTTAGATTCAGGTGTTAACAGATACGCAGATGTTCTCTTCACCCTTCTTTCTGTCCTCCATTCTCGTCTCCTTCTCTCCCCTTTTTCCTTTTTGCCCCACCTCACTCTCTTTATTACTTCTTTTTTTTTTTCATTTTTCTTTGCAGTGTCCATTGCAATTGAAATAATCCCAAAGTGGTTTCTAATAAAGTTTCTTTCATAACTATCAAGCAGAGCCTCATAGCGTTAGCCATAATTCTCCACCAATTCTGAGTGCTACTCTGGCAGACAGGACACAGTGACAAAAAAGACATGTGAAAAAACTATATATTTTTAATCCATACAAACATCTGATGGATATTAACATTATTTTTCTGTATAATTAATCACTTAATTAGTCTCTTCTATTTATCTCATATCTATCTATCTATTTATCTGATATGTATCCTTGATGTTCCCAGGACACCACTTGTATCACATTTAAAAAGGTCAGGAGTATGTATTTCTTAGTGTAATTAATTATTTAATTTCAAATAGTAATTAAAATATTGTAAGAAAATTACTATGAGCTACAGATTAAATTAATGTGTAAATCTGTTATTAATCCAGCTAATAAATAGTTACATATACTTAGTGATTATAAACAAGACAAACTGAAGTAATAATAAATTAGGCTGAACTAATAATGAAGAAACAATTTGCTTCTACTGATAAGAGAAAAAAAATGTATGAGCAAAAGCAGGAACATTTAGCAAACTGATTAAACTCTAATGGTTATTTAAACCTCATCGGGCTTTAATGAAACCTTGTAGAAATATTTCCGTTTTATTCTGATTCTATCTGAGCTGAGGGACAAGTACACAGGGTTTTAAGTTCTCTCTTCAACATCTGATCCTATTCTATTAAAGGTCAACAGAATTCCCCCACCTCATGGCCATGGAGACATCACTTCCTTTCTGGATCAAAGGATCTCACTCAACAGGCAGAATAAAGGTCCCTTTCCTTATCTATATGTCTGTTGAAGGAGTCCAGGCCTATCACAATTATAACTGCCCTGTATTGCTCAGGTTGAGCTACCAAAAGATGATAAGGGCAACATGTCATCTATCTCTTAGGTGTTGCACAGAATAATCTCTCCAACAGGAATGTTTGTACAGAAGATTGTCTCAGAAATGCAGAGAAGAGGGCTCGGGAATGTAGAAACCACTGAAGCAGGCGATTTTGAAAGAAAAAAGAACAAAGAATTGGGCTTGCTGATCAGAGTAAAATGGTAAGGGCATATCTTTTGGATTAATCAAAGCTTCACACATCTCAGTCTTTGTTCTTCTTCTTCTTCTTCCAGCGTGGCATTGAGGTAAGCGGCATTTAACGTCCCACTCACACCATATCTCCTAAGTTGGAAATGTGGCTTTAACAATTATGTTGGGGCCCCAGCCATGGATAAACATTAAAGGCAGGTATGAACTTTTCTGGAACCTTTAAAAAAAATCACATTAACCTACTTCCAGCTCAGCCCAGAAGGAGGAGGAGTCAGAGCTGGAATTGAAACAGATTTCCCCCCACGGCCTGGAAAAGAACACATTGGGACAGCAGCATTGCACGCCTTCCTGCATGCTTGTCCAGGTAGGGAGAGCTACCTGCCACACCTTGGTCACTGAAGGAGCCGAACATGCCTTTGTCATACAGTTTGGCCCGGCCAGCTAAACATTAAATGCAACACTAGTCTTTTTAATGCCCACTAGTGGATGATCGGGACAGTTTCGCTTCTCAACTCGTAACTCTGTCTTCAGAACGGTTCACGTAAGAGGTGGTGTTTGGGCAGAGAAGATTAGTTCAGAAGGAAATTGTCTAAATGCTTTAATTACGTCAGTTTTTTTGTGTGTGTTAAGAAAACTCAGCTAATTGCAAGTTGACCAGCTGCTCAGCTAATGATGCGATTGGGTCAATGCTCATGCATTTTGATCCTTTTATTGCTGGTATTTTAAGATACATGTTCAACTTTAAAGAGTTATAGGCTTTCTTTTCTTAGCTTCAACCGCTAGCAGCTAAGGTAACACATGACTTATGATCGTCATCTTATGAGCCCACAGGCTTTGTCGTCACCAAGTTAAGAATCATTTATCCAGAAAGGTTATTAGTTTCCAATCTAAGAAAATAATATTTTCCTAAATATTATTTTACTAAATGTGCAGGGTAGAAAGAATTAGTTTTATTCAAAATAATAATTATTTTAATATTTCCTTAATAATATGTCCTTAAATATTGTTGTACTAAATAAAGGCAGCCAATTCAACATTATTATTCCATGTGTGTGCAGAGTTTTGCACACACATGGTTTTGCAGTCAGTAATGTCAGAGCTTGGCTCACCCCTTTAACTATTGTCCTAACACCACCGCCTTATTAGGCCGGTATTCACCAGGCAGCACTTAACAGACTGAATTATTACTCAATAAAATATTAAAATATTATTGTTAAATAATATATTCATAATAATAATCGCAAAAATTAGGAAAAACAAATTCTAGCAAAAGATAACTTGTAACCTTTGGGAGATAATTCATGTCAAACTTTTATCAGCAAATGAGGTGTTCTCACACAAAACCTTAGAAAAATCATCCCTGGTCGGCAAACCCGTGAAAACACGTCAAAAATTATCATCATATTAGCATTCAAAACCAATCTAAGCATCAAATTCATAACTATCCACAGACAGCAGAATTACTGAAGTGTGACCGAATCATTATTAAGAATCAGAGCTAAAAAAAATAATCATAGAAATAATTCAACTGTCTAGTTTTTTCAAAACGCATAAAACCTCACGCACTTGCTCTTTTTATCTGTGGCCCTCAGGGCCTTCAGCTGTGCTTCACTTTACCAAATATTTCCTGCAAGCTGAAATTGGGAATGACAGTCTGGATGACTTTAGAAGCAAATAAAAAAGGTAAAAATGTCACACATGAAGCTTTTTCTTAATCTGAGGATGAATAAAATCAGCTGAGAAAAATATTCAAAACAGTATGAGATGGAGAAACATTTTACCCATCTATAGCATTTTTTTCTCATAAGAATTGAACTGCCTCTTTAATTCAGGTCAATTCTCACAGCATATGAGAAAGAAGCAACCAGACATTTGCCAGGAGGTGCCTCGGCAGGAGTTGCACAGCAAATTGCAAACATTTCAGGTGAGCTTGTTTTGGGGGTTGAAAAATCATATAAATTGTGATTTTTCCCTAACTGATGTGTTTTTGGTTATAACAACTCTATAACAGCATAAAAGCAGCCTTCATAAATCAGAACAGCCATAACACACAATAGAACATTGCCACAAAGCTAAAATGTAGAATGAGAAATAAGCAGATAATTACTGGGTTGTCCTCTTAAATGGGACTGAGAATGACAGTAATCAATTAGAGTTATAGTGAGTCTCAATTTGAAAGATAATCATTGAAGGTTACATGCTGGATTTCTTCTTTTTCAATTTATTTAAAAGGATGTATAACTTTGGAGACTTTATGAATTAGACTGTAACGTTACCAAACTTAGACCTTTAAAAAAAAGATATGATAATCTTAGTCCATACTGTTGGAACCACATTTTCTTTTCTGACTCAAATCACCTAGAGTTATCAGATTGTAGAGGTGTTTTGTAGGACCAACATGCAAACAGGAGCGTGGGAGCTCCATGGTGATTTGAATATTAAATAATTACTCAACAGGTAAACTTACACTGAAACGTAGGACACGGGACATGGGCAGAGTACTAACAAGGAGCAGGCTGGCAAAACGTCATGGACAGGCTTGATATGGTTTTAACATACATTTCCTTGGTATTTGGTAGAATTGCCTTTCACACTATATGACTTGGGTCAAATGTTGTAGATCCCCTTCCACAAGCTTCTCAAAATTTTCTGCAATCCCACTTTGTAACTAAGTCCGCTGTCTGCTTCGTACTATTGTTGCAGATAGAAATCATTGAGTTAATCCTAACTGATCTAAAAAAATGTTTTGTTTGATTTATCATCAGATAGAGAAAAAAGGGTCATGTGTCTTCTCATACAGTGTATGTAAACACCTGGTTTTAACTATAAATAAAGAAAATAATTGGTAAGGGTACAGCTCAAACTTCTTTACTCCTGTTTCCAATGAAATAACTCCCAGTGCATTTCTGTTTTAGTTGGATCCAGCTCTGACTGATCTCAGTGTCCTCCCACTGTGGATCCTAACCAGTTGAGCAGCCCCCGGTTGTTGTCAGAGGAGGCATCAATCCAACTTGTTTTCAGCCCTTGAGCTAGTCATGATTCCCATGGTCTGCTGTGTTTAGCCTTACCTTTTATGCCCTCACCAAAGGTTCTCTCTCAAGCACGCTTCATTTGCAGCCACTCTCCGCAAGAAATAAGAGCTTGAATGATGTGAACCTAAAATGCACTTTAAACCTACTGATTTTAATACCACATAGGAATGTGTACCTCTGACCAGTTGGCAAAGGCATCAGGGCCAAGAGGCAATATACTAATTAAAGTTTTCTGATGGTGAATATTTTAAATATCTATACCTTGGAGATACACAAAAGAACATTTTCTATCAGAGGTAGGCAGTTACACACTTTCAGTCCTTTACTTGCTTCAGAAAAATAGTCTTTGTACCCGTACTCGTACTAGTACTCGTCGTCTTCCGCTTTATCCGGGACCGGGTCGCGGGGGCAGCAGACTCAGCAGAGACGCCCAGACGTCCCTCTCTCCAGACACCTCCTCCAGCTCCTCCGGGGGGAGCCCAAGGCGTTCCCAGGCCAGCCGAGAGACATATTCCCTCCAGCGTGTCCTGGGTTGTCCCTTGGGCCTCCTTCCGGTGGGACGTGCCTGGAATACCTCCCGAGGAAGGCGTCCAGGAGGCATCCGGTATAGATGCCCGAGCCACCTCAACTGGCTCCTCTCAATGTGGAGGAGTAGCGGCTCTACTCCGTGCCCCTCCCGGATGGCCGAGCTCCTCACCCTATTTCTAAGGGAGTGCCCGGCCACACCCTACGGAGGAAGCTCATTTCCGCCGCTTGTATCCGGGATCTCGTTCTTTCGGTCATGACCCAAAGTTCATGGCCATAGGTGAGGGTAGGAACATAGACCGACCGGTAAATTGAGAGCTTTGCTTTTCGGCTCAGCTCTCTCTTCTTGGTGAATAGTCTTTGTATCTTATTTAAAACATAAATAATGACATACTTACCCAAATTTTCTTTCATGCACCTGTATAACTTCCATTGACTGTATTTGTCATTAAAACTCACATTACTACTCGTTTCACCATACTCATGTGGTGCTCATCTATTCACATGAGAGATGGTCTCAGCTAACATTTAGCTTTGTGTGTCAGCATCGGGTACATCTGTTGGCATCCCGGAAGGTGTGTAAAAAGCCTGAAAGTAAATTAACTGCAGCATAAACTCACCCTGATAAAATTAAAATAATTCCTTCAATATGAGTGCAGTGATTGAGTGGGGGAACAAGACCCACAATAACAGATTTCTTTTTCAAAATCACTGGAGAGTTAATGTAGCAAAAGCATTTCTTATTCTTTACTTACTTAAAGTGATCAGAGTGCCAAGAATCATTTAATGAAGTCCACGACTTTCTGTTTAATTTAAAATATGATGTCATGAAAATGTGCTCTTTCTTAGACACTCTTGAAAATGGGAAAGACAAGAAAAAATGTCATTTATGTGAGGCCGATGTGTGTTGAAGAAAGTAGCTTCTTGCCCACACTTGCCTTTATCTACCATTAGAACAATAATTAAATGTTGAAACAGCTGGAACTGTGTCAAAGCAGCGTAAAGTAGGCGTCATGTTTATCTTTACATTACACACAGCAAGGAAGATGTGAAGGGCTTTTTTGAGCTATTCTAGCTGAAGAAGCTGAACTAAAGATTTCTCACCAAAATATCACTGCAGATATTTCCTTATTACATTTCTTAAAAGAAGCTTGTTGTTTTTCTTCTTCTCCTCAGATTGTGGTTATTTTTGTTCTTGCATGCGCACACACGCAGCCGGGACACAGAAATGTGGGATACTACCTCTGCAGATACCTCTACCCGACCCTAGTGGGCGGGTGCCTATGACAAAAACCACAAACATCAATGGATGTTTTTGGGATTTTATGTGACAGACCAGCACAAAGCACTGCATCATTGTGAAGTGGAATGAAGATGATACATGGTTTTTAAAAAGCACCCTTGACTACTTTACTTTAAAACCACCTTTTATTGCACTTGTCTCTTGAGCCATGTCTCTTGCAGCTTTGCACATGTAGAAACAGAAATACTGTCTTTTTCATTCTTGTAAAATAACTCAGATTGTCAGATTGGAAAGTACAGGTCCTTCTCAAAATATTAGCATATTGTGATAAAGTTCATTATTTTCCATAATGTCATGATGAAAATTTAACTTTTTTTTTTTAGATTCATTGTACACTAACTGAAATATTTCAGGTCTTTTATTGTCTTAATACGGATGATTTTGGCATACAGCTCATGAAAACCCAAAATTCCTATCTCACACAATTAGCATATCATTAAAAGGGTCTCTAAACGAGCTATGAACCTAATCATTTGAATCAACGAGTTAACTCTAAACACCTGCAAAAGATTCCTGAGGCCTTTAAAACTCCCAGCCTAGTTCATCACTCAAAACCCCAATCATGGGTAAGACTGCCGACCTGACTGCTGTCCAGAAGGCCACTATTGACACCCTCAAGCAAGAGGGTAAGACACAGAAATAAATTTCTGAACGAATAGGCTGTTCCCAGAGTGCTGTATCAAGGCACCTCAGTGGGAAGTCTGTGGGAAGGAAAAAGTGTGGCAGAAAACGCTGCACAACGAGAAGAGGTGACCGTACCCTGAGGAAGATTGTGGAGAAGGGCCGATTCCAGACCTTGGGGGACCTGTGGAAACAGTGGACTGAGTCTGGAGTAGAAACATTCAGAGCCACCGTGCACAGGCGTGTGCAGGAAATGGGCTACAGGTGCCGCATTCCCCAGGTCAAGCCACTTTTGAACCAGAAACAGCGGCAGAAGCGCCTGACCTGGGCTACAGAGAAGCAGCACTGGCTGTTGCTCAGTGGTCCAAAGTACTTTTTTCGGATGAAAGCAAATTCTGCATGTCATTCGGAAATCAAGGTGCCAGAGTCGGAGGAAGACTGGGGAGAAGGAAATGCCAAAATGCCAGAAGTACAGTGTCAAGTACCCACAGTCAGTGATGGTCTGGGGTGCCGTGTCAGCTGCTGGTGTTGGTCCACTCTGTTTTATCAAGGGCAGGGTCAATGCAGCAAGCTATCAGGAGATTTTGGAGCACTTCGTGCTTCCATCTGCTGAAAAGCTTTATGGAGATGAAGATTTTATTTTTCAGCACGACCTGGCACCTGCTCACAGTGCCAAAACCACTGGTAAATGGTTTACTGACCATGGTATCACTGTGCTCAATTGGCCTGCCAACTCTCCTGACCTGAACCCCATAGAGAATCTGTGAGATATTGTGAAGAGAACGTTGAGAGACTCAAGACCCAACACTCTGGATGAGCTAAAGGCCGCTATCGAAGCATCCTGGGCCTCCATAAGACCTCAGCAGTGCCACAGGCTGATTGCCTCCATGCCACGCCGCATTGAAGCAGTCATTTCTGCAAAAGGATTCCCGACCAAGTATTTAGTGCATAACTGTACATGATTATTTGAAGGTTGACGTTTTTTGTATTAAAAACACTTTTCTTTTATTGGTCGGATGAAATTTGCTAATTTTGTGAGATAGGAATTATGGGTTTTCATGAGCTGTATGCCAAAATCATCCGTATTAAGACAATAAAAGACTTGAAATATTTCAGTTAGTGTGCAATGAATCTAAAATATATGAATGTTAAATTTTCATCATGACATTATGGAAAATAATTAACTTTATCACAATATGCTAATATTTTGAGAAGGACCTGTATCTGTGAACATCAGTTTTCAAGTCTGGTCACATAGTCTTAAGCAGATTCACGCCTTGACCTTGACTGGGCAATTCTAACACATAAATATATAGTTTGATTTAAACCACTACAGTGTAGCTCTGGGTGTATGTTTAAAATGGTTGTTTCCTTAGTTTCCTTCCACTTTCCTTCCCTCACAATTATTCAATACTTTGTCTTGGTCTAACACCTAAAATCCCAATAAAATACATTGAAGTTTGTGGTCGTATGGTGATAACATGTAAAAAGGTTCAAGGTATATGAATATTTTTGCAAGAGTCAAATATTTAATTTTGATGTTTTTAGTGTTGGCCTGTATGTAAAATTGTAAATAAAGCAGATGAAATTCACTCAGTACTGTTATTATAACTGTTAGTCTAACTGTAAGGTTTTAGAAATGACTTATGAACTATAACTACTATTTTCATTTTTTGAAACAGGCAGACTTTGCAAAAGCAAAATACTAAACATGTTGATACAACCAAGAGTGATCAGGCATGCAGCTATAAGGGGATAAACACTATGACATAATGAGCTAGTGGCAATTGCCTAGAAACAGATAACCACACACAAACGCGAAGCTTATGTAAAGGTCATGCCTCCTCTCCTGATTGCTAATCTGATATTAGCTTTGATATCATCATCATGCTGCTCAGTCAAGGTTCTGTTATTGTTGCAACTCAAATCTGCTGGAGGCATTCCCAAAATAACTGGCTCAGCATCATAGGGAGTGTTTGTATTTGCACCAAATAAGGTAAGAAAAGTGTGAATGAATTGTCAAGTCGTGCCAAGTAAGAGAGTGTAAAATGCAAATTCTTTGGTGGAAAGGATATTTCACAATTATTGTCACCTAAGCATGGTGGTGATGTTTTTTTGAGGCTTTAATAAATCCTATCAAAACTTTTTTTTTTAAATATAATGTGGTATTTATCCTAAGCAGTTTAACTAAAAAAAAAAACAAATTAATGAAAAAGTGCAATAACCTGGTTGCTTAGTGTGCACAACCTTAAACCTGAAAGATTGATAACGCACATTTGATTCAATTTCAGCATTCAGTCTTCGTT
This sequence comes from Girardinichthys multiradiatus, assembly GCF_021462225.1. Lineage (NCBI taxonomy): Eukaryota > Metazoa > Chordata > Actinopteri > Cyprinodontiformes > Goodeidae > Girardinichthys > Girardinichthys multiradiatus. The sequence continues at coordinate 19,493,641 of NC_061818.1, forward strand.
GGCAGGAGTCTATCACCATCCCATGTCTTGATTCAATAATATTTGCCTCATGTACCTCACAAAAGTTTCCCAAATCTGTCAGACTGTGAGGACTTCGAATTAGCTCTGGGCTCTGTCTAAACCATTGCAAAATAGATGTCACCTGAAGATTTGGGGTCAAATCTGACTGGCATTTGAAACTTCATAATTTCATCCACGTTAATAAAACCCCCAGTTCTTCTAAAGAAAAGTAAGCCTGGATCATGATGCTGCCACACCATCTTTCACAGGAGAATTTTGTCTTTCAACTCATCCTTAGTCCAGACATATGGATAGAGAAGACTGTTGTCGCACATACAACACAACCATCAGTTGTTTTAAACATATGCCACTCTTTCAGTGTTGTTGTCAGCCTCTCTGACCTTTCCCAGTCTAATTTGTTTTAATTTTTGCACCTTTGGGTAACTAGTTTTTGATGTCCCTGTTTTTTTTAATTTCTTGCTGTCTTCCCTGTGCCATGGTGTGTATTTAATGCTGTGAAATGTTGTGTTTCTCACTGATACTGCTGTGTAGTTAGACCCTTTTGATGCTTTGTAACCTTTCTGTCTATAGTTATATATACTATACTATACTATACTATACTATACTATACTATACTATACTATACTATACTATACTATACTATACTATACTATACTATACTATACTATACTATACTATACTATACTATACTATACTATACTATACTATATATTAGGAGTGATGGAGATTGAACACTGAAACAGAATGAAAAGGTGCATCAACTATGTATTAGTTTTGGTGTGTACATGTTTATGCAACTATCTTGGGGAAATGGCTTTTTATCAGATGTGGAGTGAGGGCCCTGGTAAAAGCTTTGAAATATGGTCTGATGAAATGTTACAGGTGAAAATAAAAAAAAACTACACCAAAAATATATTAATATAAAAAATTGCCATGCTTTGAGGAAATGGCAGTATTGGAGAAGAAGAGGACAAGTTTTCTGGGTACGAAGAACTAGATAGAATTCTTGGCGTTCTCAACCCCACCATGGGGGATGATAGGAATGCATCAGTCAAAAGGTCTAGGTCAGTAGTTTTCAATCCTAGTCATCAGGGCCCACTGTCCTTCATGTTTTAAACGAGTCTCTGCACCAGCACAACGGATTCAAATTGTTGCCTTATTTCCTCAGCATGCCATCGAGTGCTGCAGAAGCCATTCATGTAAATCAGGTGTGTGTCAGAAGGGAAACACCTAACACGCAGTAGGGACCAGGATTAAGAACCCCTGCTCTCCGTGTTTCGACAAGATGTATCATGAAACCAAACTTGGAGCAGTAGAATGTGACAGCCCCTATTGATCTGAGCCACCAGTTGGACTATCTGGGTGTGCAGACTTGAGAGTGTCATGTTTGAGCCTAATTTACAGACCCACATAAAGGTATCAGACAGGAAACATTTTTTCACAAAAGTGGTTTATCTTACGCCATTGACAAAGTTCAGTGACCTGTTCAGTAATTGCTGCTTTCTGGTTTCAGATGGTGTCTGGGAGGAAGAATACAGGAGTTAACAACTGCTCAATGGAAGGTGAGTATGGTAAAAAGTAAGTAGAATGTGCTTTGCTCTTATCAGCAGGGGAATGTGCACAGAAGAAGGGGGTTCCGGAGGTGGGTAAGGTTATAGAAGTGAACCTTGGAAACAAAAAGGACAAGTATCTAAAAGGTTAAACAACTGAGATTACAACAGGAACCTTGATTATACGATTATGGTCGATCATCAGGCAGAAAGTGGACGTCAGTGAGCTCCTGTTATCCACAGCAGCCTAATCAGTGGACTGCAGTCAGGTGTGTGTGCTACAGTCTGCCTGGCTATGCCCACTGATGGAAAAGCAAGCACACACACACAGACACACAACAACACACATACCAGAGCCATAACAGAGTATCATTGTACCTTTAGATGCACTGAATGCATAGTTTAAATTTATTTGTCTTTAACAGTAATAATGTTCCCCTTTTTTTTTATTTACGGAACTTAACCACACAATTATTAAACCTAAACTTCTGTTTTTTCTCAAATGAACATTGATTTCCAGTCCATAAGTCTTTCTCTGCAATAGTCTAAAGGGCTCCCTCCACCCTCATAAATACTAGGGCACTATGTCACATGAAAAAGGCATCCTAACTCACAGAAAAGGTATTCTCCCCTACGGCTAAGATGCACCAGCTGCTCACCTCATGCCGTCACAAAAAAGACGTATGTTCTTTCTCCTGCGAGGCGGCCCGGAGTTCATGCAGACCCGTTTCACTACTGCAGTTCAACCTTGGCAGATACTGTAAATTTCCTTCACCTCTGCTTAATGTCTCCAGCGTGCAGCATCCTGTAAAACCCAAAGGAGCCATTGCTGATCATGTTATGTTTCACATAAGTGTGACAGACAGAGAGACAAACGCGAGCAGAGATTAATTTAGTTTGACACATATGAGGTCACATCCCTGACAGTTAAAGGTGTGGAGATTCAGTGGGATTTTATCTCTAAGATGCAGCCTTGAAAATGGGCTTGGTCTCACAAGAATTGTATGTGAAATAAATTAAAAAGCCAAGAACAAGAAAATACGGAAATATGACAAAGTTGAATTCTCCAGTATAATTAAAATACACTTTAGAAAAACAAAAAGGAGAAAGGAATGACAAGAAACAATGCAAATTGAAGACCACAGGTTGCATGCAGACAATCAGTATCTGACTATTACACAACAGGACTCAGGAAAAGTGACAAATGTCTGTCAATTTGTCTCCTAGCTCAATTTATTTTATTTTATCCTATCCTACACACTATGTTTCACACTATTTGGCGGATTTTGACATTAGTAACTATCTAGTAAAAGTCAGAATAAAATTAGATCTCATAATAAACCTTATCCTCCCACAGTGCTCAGCACAGGTTTTTGCTGGCTTCCTGGCTGTAAAGTTTATACCATTTTTCATAAGACAGAAATGGTACACACTTCTGGAAAATGAAGTAGGAGAAGTATTTTTTATTTCCATAAGTAGAGTTTTTGGTTTTTACATATATTTTGTTTAGATGGAAACGTTTTGAGCAATTAGCATCTTACCCTGTGAAGACAGAAGTCAGACAGGAAAAATACAGAGGAACTCTCATGGAAGAGTTAGGTAAACAGCTGCTCCTATAAGAGTTGGTGTAAAAACACCCATCTAATACAGCTCAAAGTACTAGGTAGCTACCAGCTAACTACTAGCTACCAGCACCCAAAAGTTATTCAAGCACATTAATTTTTGCTTCATCAGGAACCTCTAAAAAGAGAAGGGAAGTAGAGAAAATTTGAAGACAACGCTAAATACAATTAGCACAGAAACTAATGATGTAATTCTCTTAATTTTTTACTTTAAGACTATAGTTATATGTTCAGTAAGTGGATACTATTGTGTCCTACATTTTACGAGAGAAAAAAACAGCCAATATGTGAACAAAGTAGTTTGCTGTTTACTGCTGATATGCAAGGCAGCCATATTTCCACTTCTGAGTAAAAATGGAGCACATAATTAAGTCACATTCTTAAACCATTAATGCAGTGCTATATGACAAAACTGTTTTTTTTTTTCTATTTTTGTTGTTTTTATTTTGTCAATGTAGGCCCTACCCAACAACCTGATTAAATTCAAGTACTGTGGTACTATTATTTTATGTCTGTCAAGATGATGGTAGTTTTTAACTGTGGTTGAAAAACACTGTACTAGCAGTTATAAGAAGAATCTATATAACATAGATGTACATGGCTTCAACTTAGAGACTGATGTTTTCTCATCTGGTGTCTACAGCAGTTTAGAAACTCATGAATAAACCCACTTTACACAACCACTCATTAAAAAGGTCCCTGTGTTGCAATAACCTGAAAGAATCTAAACCTAAAAATCCTTTTTTCTATAGCAATGCTAAATTGCACATTCCATGAAGGAAATCATGAAGAGGGAAACCTTGCACTAGTGAAATACATACATAAAAACATGTAAACATGTAAGACAGTGGTCTTTGTCAGTGCAGATGCCTATAGAGACTACTTTCATACTTTGAATTTATGTCAAAATTTCTAGGTGTCTCTGGGTATTTCTATACCCACATTGTCTGTCTATTTCCCACTCACACACACATTCAAACACACTTGGATGTTCCTTGACCTACCGTGCATCTTTTGCTGGGTTGAGGTTGCCATGGGAACATCTTTGACAGTTTTCAGCTCACACATTACACACATAAAAAAATCACTCAGCAGGCAGAGAAAGTAGACATTTGAAGGAGGAAATAGGGAGTGGCTCCCTTTTACAAGCTGTGGAGGACTGATGGATGGGGCAAGAATATATCTCTGGGTGTAACATGTTAGCCTCTTCATAATTCATCATGGTTCCTGGTTGCAGGATCTACCTAATGTCAATAGTTGTACGCTTATGCTTAGTTTTATTTCTGTTAAATTTCAAATATTGTTTCTTGTTTTGCTATGGCTCACACATAATACTAAAGAGCATCATGGTAAACTGTCTGTGCCTTTTGAGTTTGGAACAACAACATACATGCAGTAAATAAGGTGATTAAATAGGGACATCCAGTGCTGTCAAAGAAAACGTTTAACTAGTGCGCACAAAAATATATGCTAGCAAAGTGAAGCCTCAGACTCAAAATTTCAGGCCTCAACACACTTTTTGGTATGCACATGAACAAACCATCGGCATCTTGCAGATAGCTTTACTACTTATGTCGGCCAAGTCCCAGCAATTAACTCACCTCCGGCAAATGATTCCATCATTTTAACAAATTATCCAACTGTTTGGTACAGAACAGAGCCATCTACAACTGGATGTTTAGCGAGGAGCATGCTTCAACTCATACCCTGTAGAGGAACACTTTGTACCCACTTTCTCTTATCTTCACATCTACTGCAAGGAATGTGGTTATATTCCACCAGTGAAAAGATGCCACTTAGTTATTTTAGTTTGATTTTTGGGGAAAGGGTCAACTATTCTAACAGGGTTCAGAACAAAAATTGAACTGGGTAATACAAAGTCACACAATTCAATTCAATCATACATCAAACGATTTATCTCTATAATTTAAGAAAACAATAAACTACAAACAGAAATAAGTTGATGTGCAATAGTTGTATCACAACGGTACCAAATGGTTTGTTTATGGGTACAACTAGATAGAAGAAAGGACAGAAATTGTAATTAAATGGGGGTACAGAATAGTCAGAGGGATGCATTCACCAAAGCTTTCCTTGCTACAAGCAAGGTTAATACAAAAAATAACTCATCATGAAGTTAACTAACTTTACCACTATAATTTGTGTTACCAAAGAAAATATACAGTGATCATAAAGCAATCATAAACATCAGCCAGTGTGTCACTACTATCATCTTTCTGGATTTGTTTTTCTGGCCCTCAGAGATAAATGACCGTGTCACGTCCCGAGTACCTACTTCATCCAAATGTAATGTCTTGATTCAGTGAAGTAAATACTGTATGTTGCTTTAATCTGTTTGTATGTACATTGTACCATAAACACTATAATGCCTAAAGTATTTGTCCATCTGCTTTTTTATATACAGGATCTTTGATGACATCCTATTCTTAATCTATAAGGTCCAATTTATTGATGGACCCACCTTTGCCAGCAATAGCAGCTTTAACTATTCTGTAAACATCTTTCACAAGGTCTAGGGATGTGTTCATAGTAAGATGACGAAACCAGAACTGCAGCCTCTGCTCTAATACATCCCAAAGGTTGAGGTCAGGACTTTGGGCAGGCCAGTCAAGTTTCCCCACACCAAACTTTATACAGCTGCAGTCATGGATGTGATTGGAACACTAAAATTCATTTATTTCATGGTGTGCCCCAATATTTTTAGTCTATGTACATGTATTTGAGGAACGGTACTGACTAGACAGAAGGTATTTCCAAACCCAGTCAGACATTCAAGAAAACAATGAAAACGTAAAGTCCCTCATAAACTACCTTTCTTAAATTTCCTATTGAGAGAATAGCCCAAATATATTACAGCAGCTTAATACATTTAAGCTATCATGATGTGTTACTAAGAGATCCCCTGTAAAGGTGCACTGACAACATACCTGTATTACTTAATGTAAATAAAAACTAAAATGTAAAATAAATATTTGTTATTATCATTTTCATTGTCTGAGAGGGCTAAGGACCTGTCCAGTATAGGGCTTTGTGACTCCCAGAAGGATGTGTAGGTCATTAACATCATGACTGATACCATATAGTCTGTTAGGATGGGCCTCTAAATAAAAAGTAAAAATTTACGAGGAGGCAGCATGTGTTTTGGTTAGTCACACACATAAACATACACCTACACAGAGTAATAAAAGCTTGTTGTTTCTTTTAATAAGGGGGCGTACCTCCTCAGTATTCTCTTATGTCTCTCAGAAGGTCTTCAAGTGAACCTGACCCTGGGGGGGCTCTTGTAAAGGTTAGCCCTGCTGTGAATCCCCGGTGGGAGCACATCAGACAAACACTGGGGCATCAAAAGCTGAGCGGTGGGACCTCACGGTGGGACATCACAGACTCAGAAAGTCTGGCTGAGAAGGAGGATGATGACGGCTAGGATAAGAGAAAGCAGAGGAGGAAGCAAGGGATGCAAGGCTTAAGAGTAGATAGATGTGAGCTGAAAATGGGACTGTTCCACATGTGGTTTGCACCTGGTCAATGCAGTTATACACCCCTTTTAGTCTGGCATGATCAGTAAGTAAAATGGTAAATCTGACCTCTTAAATATGAAAAATAATCACAATATGTGGCTGACACATCAGATTTGCAAGATCTGCATAGCTGCCTGGTCTTTGACTGAGCCATTTCTAGCATTTTGCTATATTCCACTGTGGCTGGGAGTTTCTTTAAAGTTTAAACCTCCATCCCAGTCTCAAGTCTTTTTTAGCCTCTAACATGGTTCCAGCATTACTCTGCTTTTAGCTCCACCCATTTTCCAAGAACTCTGACCAGCTTCCCTATACCTGCTGAGGAAATGTATCCCTGAAGCACAATGTTTTTACTGCCATGTTTCACAGTGGGGACAGTGTGTTTAGAGAGATCTACAGTGTTTGTTTTCTGACACATATAATAAAAAATAAAAAGGTCAATGAGTTCAGATTTGGTCTCATATAGCCAAGCACCTTCTTCCTCACGTGTTTTACATCCCTACATGGCTTATATCAATCTGCAAACAGGGCTTCTCATCACTTTCTCTCAACAATTTCTTTCTTCTTGCCACTCTTCCATAGAGACAAGATCTGTGAGTGCATGACTGAAAGTTGATCTGTCAACAGATTCTCACACCTGAGCTCTAGATCTCTCCTTCAAAGTTACCATAAGTGTCATGGCTGCTTCTGTGGTTACTTCTCTTCTTCCCCAGTCTGTCAGTTTAGGTGGATGGTCATGTATTGGTAGATTTGTAGTTGTGCCATACTACTTGCATGTTGTGAGTTGAAGAATTGTCAGATGTTCAAAGCAATTTACTACTTAAATAGCTTCAGAGTGAAGAGGTCGAAAAAGAAGTTTGAATGTTTATTTGTAAAACAAAATCAAACCACATATCATTTTCTTTTTTTTTCAGAATTCTGCACTTTTTTGTTTTTTTGTCACATACAATCCCAAAAAAATTATTATAAGTAGAAATGTAGAAAGTTTTTTTCTAAAACTTTCATTTAGTTTATCTGTAAATATTCTGATGGTTATTTAACTCAGCCCTTCTGTTTACCTCACATAAAAAAAAAAAAATCATTTTCATAAAGAGCAAAGATGGCCTAAAGGTCTAAATTACCTTTTTTGAGGAAAAAAATTACGATCATCAGCATGAATCATACATTTTAAAAGTAAACAAAGAGTGACTCATAAGACTAAAACCGTCCTGTTGCTGCCTGATTCCAGAAGCAAAATGATGTAAAGAAATGTACAAAAAAATGGGAGAAGATGAGGAGAACGACAACAGTCCAATGCCTACGCCACTGGTGAAAAAGAAACCAGAGCCGGTGAAGGGGGGGGTAATATTATCCACATCTCCTGTTGCCTGTCACACTGTGCTGTGGGCAGTGATGTCACTCTGTCCTGCACGTCACAGAAGTACTGTGTGCAAACACTCATGGAGCATGTAGAGAGCAGCACTCACACATGCTGCACATCCTTCAATAGTAAGTGTACAAAGCCAAGTATTACTCATCCATTTAAGGTAAATAGTTTCTGGTATTTCCTATAAAGGATGAAGTAAATGGATGAATACAAATAATGCTGGTGTTTTACTAATTGAATTCAACAAGATGCTTGTGTGTTCTCCCTAAAAATTGGATGAGATGAGAAACTGCTTTGCACCCTGTTACGGCCCACACAGGTCTAGGGGTTCAGGGGCAGTAACATAATGATGTGTCCAGAGGAAACAAGTAGAATGTAAAAGGATTTATTACAAAACAGGGTTTCACAAAGCCACAATACAATTTTACCCAGGTAACACAAAAAAAAAACAGCCTGAGGAATATTAAGTTTAAGGAACTCAAAAAGAAAAGAACATTCACAAAAAGGGAGGTACCAAGCCTCCCAACCATGAGCTTCTAGCTTGAGAGGCAAACTACAACAAAGTCAAAACCCTTTTAGCAGAACAAACAGGACAAGAAATATTCCAAAACTGCCCAAAGCAATTGAAAACACCAAAGGTGTGGGACAGCTGACCAAAACCTCTTTCTACAAGCTGCCCCACTGGGAGAATGTTCACTGGAGCATTTATATGTTGCAGGTGGGCCTCATTAGCATCTGATTGGCTTGCAATTCTCTGCTGGTCCAATGGCGCGGCTGCCTTCCAGCAGTCTCCAGACAGCCAATCAGGAAGGTGTGCCCCCACAGCTGAATCTGCATAACAAAAAAAGAAAAGGAGCCTGCACAGCCTCAAGAGGCCAGGGGCCGTAACACACCCACACTTACGCTCTGCCTCACCACTGGCATTTGATGTCACGTCACACCGTGTCCCTGTTTTCAACTCCACTCAGCACTTTTTTATTCCTTCCCTATAAATAGTCTTCCATGCAAGCCAGCCCATATCATCTCCCTGCCTTATTTTATCCAGCTGAGATCAGGCCTCACCTTATACTTCATGTACAGCATGCCATGATGGAGAGGGAGCCATGATGCCAAATAGCTGTGTTGGGCTTGAAAACGCTTAGCCCAGCCCATCAAAGGAAAATACTGCAGTACCTCAGTGGGAGGGCAAGGACGCTCCTACCGTGACCTGAGGAGGCTTTTCAATCACAGTGGGGGAAACACCATGTACTGCAGTGTAGGTGGGCTACAGCACCCTGTTGCCTCCTTCTATAAATTCAACATGAATTTGAATAGATGAACAGTTAACATTCCAGAAAAAACATGAATTAATGATTTTTAAAATCTAAAATAATTTGTCTTCCTGTGAACTGACACACTCGCTCTAGCTGTTCATTATATCAAACATTTTTATTTGCTGATGTAATTTGCATTTATTTAAAGATTTCTGAGGAGGGTAAAGAAGCTCAGAGCAGTCTGGGAATCAGAATCTCCCACACTGCAGGGAAAACAAAGCTTCAAAGTGTGTATGTTTTGAGGTGTGCATCCTTTACTATGGGGCGGTTTTAGCCTCGTGGAGTAAAATTAAAAGGAAAGCGTGCAATCAGGTGTTTTTTATTTTATTTATTTATTCATTGTTGCAGGTTGAAATGTCTAGATCGCAAATACTAGTTTTTTGACAAGTTTTTAATAGCTTGAAATACAAGAAACAAAAGACAAAACATACATGTACAGTAGATCCTGAAGTACCAGTCACAGCATCCTCCACAATTATGGGCTTTCCTAATAAAAAAGTTTTAAACTTTTGAACTTCTGATCTGACAATAAATATGGGCAAGTTTAGGTGAGTAGCTATTTACTTGTAACAAGATCAACACGTCTTGTTTATTTGTATGGCATGTTTTCCTGTCTTTTCTATTTCGAAGAGTGGCCAAGAGAAAAGGAGCCCTGCATCACATCATATTGACATATCTGTTTCACTCTATTGATATTTGCTAAAGCTCCCCAGACTTCTCAGATTTCTTCCTCTTTAGTTAGTGCCCAGTCTGTTTTACATGAACGTCATGGTGATGAAAACAATATTCAAACTCAAGCCAAGTATGAGTGTAAACTTTCAAAGCATAAAAAATTAAAAGATTTAGCTCTGTCTAGGGGGTTAGCTTTAATAAAGCAATAGAGACTGCAAACAAGTGGTCCTATCTGCTCATAATTAGGAGCACATCAGGGCAATGAGGCAGTGCAAGTTAGGAAGTACCGGTCAAGCAATTCATCAATTAATCACAACTCACACTTCCCTTCTTTCAATAAAGTTCTAGAAACTTATTCTGTATCACTTCGCAGTTAGTTTAGTTTGTTTTGGGCAGAACATGGATTTGACACTAAGTTTAAAGGGAACATATCGTGCAAAATCCAATTTTTTAGCCTTTAAATACATTTTGTTTTGTGTACTTGGAATCTGTAGGAGTGCAGAAAAGTTGAGTTTAGTCTCTCCAGGTGTTGCAGAGATATCTTTATATCCTGTTTAGGCCATATTTTTCAGTCCATTCAGTTTTCTCTATCATCTGTTATGTTTTTCCATCTTTAATGTTCAACCAAAAATAAATCAACAAAACAAATTGGTTAGACAAAAAACATAGGTTGCAAATCTATGCAATGCTGTTTTTTTTTTTAAGTCTCTAAAACCTGACACGCTTTAGGTTTTGTGTAGACTTAGAGACACACTGTAAATGAGAATGGAGGATTCATTACAGTTGACCAAAGATCAACAAATAGAACTGAGGCTAAGAAAACAGCGGGATGGTCCAGGAGAAGACAGTGGAAACACTGAACAGACTGAATGTACCCACGGTGGCCCTGCTGATTAAGGACAACTGCAGTCAGTTGACAGCAAGGTTTTTTCACAGCAGGCAGGTGAAGGTAGTACTGACCACCTGCCTGTTTGAGTCAATGCAAAGGTCCAACTTTTCCATGTTTGAGGAGGACACTTTCTGCCAGACTGAATCATTTGAGAAGAAATGTTACAACTTAGAGAAAAAAATGTTGTGGTTTTATTATTTTTCTTTGATGATTTTAGCCTCAATTGGCTAAAATCATACTTAAAGCTAAGCGTCAGTAATTTAAATATTAATTAAGTTTTCCATAGCATTAACTGATTTTTAAATCCCATGTTTCCATCTTTATTTACATGAATCCCTTGGGTATTTGTTTCTGTATTAAAAAGGATATGAGTTGATCGAATCCAACCTCTCAGCTGTAATTCAGTCTTTCATCCAGGTTCAGAATCCCTCGCCTGTGTGACGTCAGGAAGCTCTTTGTGTGCCTGTTTGCGGCATCATTGTTGGCTCATGTGTGGCTGAAGAGGATGAGAGTGGGTGGGAGGTGGGCTCTGCGTTGTGATATCAGGGAAGTAATTATGTGTAGAGATGCTGCATCCACACACAAGCTTGACGGCCTCCTACTGGCTGAGAGGAGACCACATGGGTTTGTTTCCTGTGTGCATCATGAGGATTACATCAAGAAAAGCTGAAGGTCTGTCTGAGTTTGCTTTATTAGTTCATTTAAAACAGGTAATACAAACACGTTTTAGGTTAGATGGGGGTGCTCTGGACAGACAAGTCAGTCACACTCCAACTAATGACCAATCAGAGTCAGATTGACCCCCCTATGGTCAAGTTGAGGTAACCAGTAACTTTTGATATGTGATAAAACAAGTTAAGTCAGGTTAAGTCCAACATAAAACTCATTCTACAAGGATAAAAACATCTGGATATAATGCAAGCTGTCTTGGAAACAAACAAGCAAAAAAAACTTCAGCTAATCAGCAAAACAAAGCATATAGCACCACCTTGTGGTAGACATTATTTCACACAGTGTCCTACGCACTCTTGAAAACCATGTTAAAATGCTATTATTTTAAAATAAGTTCCTCTTTTGTTGCAGTAGCATAATTTCACATTTAAAAATCTGCTGCAGGTCTAAAACAATGAGCTTTGGGGAGTTTTTTTCTTTACCTCGCCTTCCTCACTGTGTGAGACGGTAATGTAAAGCTGAGTTCCTATTCTTTTTTCTTATTCTTATAGACTGTAGATATGTGTACGTTTTTGTGGGGAGTTATTTCGTGACTAAATATATAAAACACATCTGGTTTACTTTTGTGGCATGTTCTCTTGTCTTTCCCAGGGGAAACAGTACATTATGGATTAGTAGCAAAAAACTCAACATGATGAAATTAAAATATTATGCATTCTGGATTTATCTTGGAGAGAGCACAATTCATGTTTCCATCAATTACAGGAAGTCATTCATGCCCTGAAGCAGCAATGTAGATGCTTTAGATGTTCTGAGTTCTTTCCTGACCTCCTGGAGGAGTCATTGATCCGTTCTTGGAGTAATCTTGCTAGGGCATGGGAAGGTTTACAACTCTTTTGTTTACGCTATTTGTGGATAATGTCTTTCACTGTGGTTTTGTGGATGCCAAAAACCTTAGAAGTGGCTTTGTAACCTTTTGAAAATGTATATATGTCACAGACCTTTACAGATTTTAACCTACTTCATGCAGTCAGACAAGTCCCATTTAAGTGACTTGCTTCTACAGGTCTAGAAGTAATAAGACCTGGGTGTGGATCTAGAAATTGAACCTAAAAACTGGTTAATCACATTTGTAACCCTAATCGTTTAACAAGAGGACAATTACTTTTCTTATAGAAGCCTGGTCGGTTTAGATATCCTTTTTCCTTAATAATTTGTATTTACTCAGATTATTTTTGTTTAAGGTTTAAATTTGTTGAATGATCTGAAATATTAAAGTGTGACACAAAAAGCATAGCATTCAGACCCCAACATAAAACCTTTGATACAAACTCACAAAAACAAGTATATTCATGTCCGTTCCATCCAACAAGGTGGCAATAAGCAATAGATGCTAGTTGTTTCTTTAAAACAACACACACACACAATTGTTTGCATTAATCTATTTTATTTAACCATTATTAACAATCATGTAAACTCATTGGACTATGTTGTTTACAATAGCCTCCTATGATATTTTTTCATGTAGAAAGTTACATTCTGAGCCCAAATGGGCTCCTTAACAAAGGAGAAAATAAATACTGGAATGGCACACACACACAATATAAAGTTACTGCTATGAAATGGACTTGGGATCAAACTTGGCCCCCGCTCTTTTGATATAAAAACAAATTAAAACATCTGAAATCGTACAGCCATCTTGCTATCATATCAGTCAGTCATTAAAACACTCATTTCATTAAGTAGCTCCCAAAGGAACTCAAAATGTCAAAATAACAATAAAAACGTCATAATTGCCTTTTAAGACCTTCAGTACAAGGACAAATAAAAAAACAAGAGAGAAGGAGAAATAATGGGAGACTCTCTTTAGTGTTGTGTGGTCCCCTGTAATAAAATCTAATACAACCAATTAACTCAAAAATCCCTCGACTAGCAAATAAAAAAAGAGCCATGACCTTTCGTTTTCTTCCTCCAACATTTGGTTACTGTAAAATCCTAGCAAACAAAAATTTGAACATTTTAATTCTCCCTTCATAGAATCAGGACACAGTAGATTACATTACTTACACTCGTATTCCTCCAGACTTTATTATGTGACTAACATTTAACATTTTAAAGTGCCATTGAGCTGAAGCAAACAGGAAGCAGTGAGCTGACGGCACTGGCAGCCATGTTTTTTCACCGATGGGACGGAGGTTTAGCTCCAGGGTGGCCGAGCACATATTTTAGTGAGGACAAAGGACTTCCTCATGCAAACTAATGCTAACCTGGTTCTTCTATTCACAAGGAAACCTTACCAAAGTGCATGGATGTTTCTTCATGTGGCAACCTAGATGATGAAACAGTCTCTGAAACAAGGTTTATTCCCATTAGGTTTGATTCTAATTATGCAGAAAAAAAGGCTTTAATTAACAGAAAACTACTAAAATATCCCTTTTACCTTTCATTTTCAAACCCTTTAGGTAAACATTAACATGATTGGACTAATCATGCTGAAAGTGCAACTCAGAAGCGCGGACATCTGGACGGTTTCTTTTACGTTAACATAAACATGAGCTTCCCGGTTTCAAATTCTTAAGGAATAAAATGGTACAAAACACTGAATAAAAATAATTAGTATTTTTTGTTGTTGTCATTTTGTTTTCTTTACAAAGAAGTTTTTTACTCAGGCAAAGAGGATAGTGGAAAAAAAACAAAAAACGAAGCGGGACATGCGGGCTTGCTGGGGGGCCCCGCAGCTGATGCAGCAATCTGCGATGTTTTTCACTCATGAGGAGTGGCAACCTGCCAGACAATGAGGTGGCTTCGCTCGGTCTTGGCGGGCGCCACCGGCTGGCTGCTGGCCTGCTCGGATAAACCGTCCAGCTCGCTGCCTTCATCGCCTGAGGAGGAGGTAGAGGAGTCAAGCAAACGGCGTTGCATCACAGTAAGCAGGTGAGACATCCGCTGTTTCTCTCGACCTTAAATTTGTATCTCCACTGTGTACGAAACGTGCATATGCCTGGTAAAATGCCAGGTTGTGGAAATGTAAAAACAATAGTCAAAGACAAATCTTTTCAAAACCTTTTCCGCACATAATGAAACATTAATTCTGGACAATTCAACTGAGAAACAATCAAATCAAAACCTGGCATCATAACAGGGGTGTGCAGACATTTAGGAGCTCCCTGTACATGAAGTGTGTTGGACTCACCGATTCTAAAGTCAATGTAACCTTCTCCTCCGCTCATGACCAGGTATGTTTTGGGTTCAGAGGTTGCTGTGTCTGAGGATTCAGATGGAGGATCATCAGAACCTGAATCTGCACTGCCCGGAGGTGGCATCGCTTGACCTGGGACAGAAAGCCGAATAAGAAGCAGTCCAGAAAGACTTTTTAGCTAATCTATGATTATTTTAGCTGACTTACAGCTTGATAAGAACAAAGAGCCCGGGAACAGAATAAAAAAAGACAGACACAAATGCAATATCATCTCATCCACCAAACTAAAACTACAGCTGTGAAAATAATTATTCCGGTCTTTTTCTGCTGACTACCTATTGATATACCCTAATCACTGTTAATCAGGAAAACCTAAGAAACCAAAGTTCAGCTAGAAATTGTAATATGTCACACACTTTATAATGAAAGATTACAGAAAAGGATGGGAAAACCACGTTTGTTTTAAGTGACACAACTTATCATTAAATATATCAATAGAAGTTCTAAGGCAAGGCAAGTTTATTTCTATAGCACCATTCATACACAAGGCAATCGAAAGTGCTTTACATGGCATCAAAGAAAAAACAGAAAGAAAATAACAAAGAATAAGCATAAAATAATTGCAAGAAAAATATGTTAAAATATAAATAATAAAAGGCATAAAATAATATATCCTGGAGTTACAGGAGGGCTTTTGCTCTGACATATATTGATGATCAAACTAACTCATTATTTATACCTTTCAGTTAGAGCCGAAGTAAAAGGAGCAAAGTATTGAAGCAGAATGAAGACAACATGCAAGCAGATTAAAATATACATCTGATAGTCGTTTCATACCAACATCTGCCTCGTCAGCCCTTGGATCTTACCTGGTACTGTGACAAAAAACTTTACTGCATCCCGATGTCCGTGGAAGCAGAGCTGGGCGTGGGCCATGGAGCAGTACGGCACGAAGCTGCACGACACAGCGCCCTCTGAGCAGTCATCGCTGTAAACCCGTACAGCGCTGCCTGGGCGATTAGAAACTATCCCTGCTGTCTTGTTAGCTAAAGAAACAAGAGAGAAATATATTAACAACGCCTGCTGATATTAAAATCTGTGCATCACCCCTATTTCAAGTAATCTGGATAATAAAAGGGCCTTGATTAAAGTAAACATGAATAGTTCAGTTCCAGTGTATTAGAGACAACAGTGTCCATGGAAAAGATTCCTATATTCTACATGTTTTACCCGGGATGTTAATCATCTCTGTACCATCTGACCTTGTTTTAGAGGAAATATATATTACAGACAGTCAAATAGAATAAACAGAGTGGCTAGAAAAGCAGGGCAGGAAGGTGAAAACATATAGGTATCCCGGTCAAACGTAACTCCACTGTTGATACCTGTCATTCGCATCTCAACAGCAGATTTTAAAAATTATTGCTTATTTTTATGTGAATGGTTTGCAAAACTGTGGGTGTAGATTGTTTTTGTTGTTGCATTGAGGAACATGCGTTTTCTTTACAATAACAGAGGGACCCTGCTGGCTGCTGCAGTGCCTAGGTTGTGATGTGCTCTGCATGTTCTGCTTAGATATCCCTAGCAGCTGTAAAACATTAGATGCAGAAGAAGGTTTCCCTACAGACCCTGAACTGGAACTTCAATTAAATATGTTACAAGTCAAATTATCAACAAGTCATATCCAAACAGAGCATATGTTGAAGAGCAAAATACTAAAAATGCTAACTTCATGCTACAAATGCAATAACTTAAAATTGAAGGCCTTTTGTGAGATTCAGCATATTTTTGTTGATGCTGTTGCCATCTGGAGGTGTGTATGTTTACTCTAAATCAACATTATACACCTTTCGGGTAATTATGTAATGTAGGCTTGTGGGACCTTCAGATAATGGGATGGAGATGATGACTCCATTTCCTGTCCCCACCCATAGTCGGTTGCAGGAAACCACCAGAGCTGTGATTCTCACGAAAGAGAAGCCAAGTTTACCAGTACCTGGAAAGGGACCGAGTCGAAACAAGAGTGAAATGAGTTCAGAATCTCGTAAAAACACAGGAAATAAAACTTTAATTACAGTTTTCTGGAGTAATAAACATGACCTCAAATAACTTTTATATGGTCTCATGTAACAACTAATCTGGGTTCTAAACAGCAGTCATACCCAGCATTTTGCTGACGTAAGGCTCAATGTCCACGTCTTGCAGGTGCTGGTAGGTGTGGGCATGAAACAAGCGCAGCGTTGAATCCAGTCGGATGGACACCCAGATACCGTCTCCGACCCAGGCCAGCTGGCGCACCTGACTCTCTTTGCGAGGATGAGCATCAAATGACTTCTTAAAAGTGAAATACAACAATAAATGTCAAATGTTGCCTATGTTGTGCTAACTGAAACAAGATTCAAAGAACTAGTGTACCTCTATCCTCATGGCTTTGGGCTGAATAACGTAAATCTTATTTCTGTAGCCACACCACACCTTGTCATGGACCACCGTCATGCAGCGGATGGAGTGGTGTGGCCGCCCCAGATCCAACAGGTGGTAGTTGGTCAGATCCCACTGACCTTCTGAAAAAAGCAACAACAGAGTAAAAAAAGGCAAAATCATCAAAATGAGACATAGTTTTTGCTAAAAAATTACATAAGAAATTTAATATGATCAAAAGACAAAATGAATATTAAACTCTTGGTGATGTTTTTTGACTTCAGAAGCTGCATGTTGCACACTTACCGGCGCCTCTGTGAAAAATTGCTAAGGTCCCATCAGCCAAAGCTACCAACACCCTCCCTTTAACGTGTCTGCAACAAGCAAAGCACATCCGTTAGACATGTTTTCTGTGTTACTGTACCCTTAACAATTATCAGCACTTCTAAAGTTGTTTAAAAAGCTTTAAAAAAAAGTTGATAGTTAATTGCTGTACCATTATGTTAAGCACAACAAAACATAAAAACCCAGCCTTAAATCTGAGCACATTTCAGAGGAGGAAAACAATCCATACTAACAAACGTTTGTTTTTTTAATAAAACCAAATTTCCTCTAACATTTTCTGTACAATTTAGGAAACTGAAAACATCTTTCCAATTTCCACTTTACTTTTCCAGATTGATACTGTAAACGCCTAGGAACACTCAATGAAAAATCGATGACTTCCTGATTGCACAGGATATGAATATGACACATAAGCCTCTATATATCTATTAGCTATTCTTCAAAATGGGAAAGACAAGAGAACAAGCGGTTCAAATAAAGCAGCTCGTTCCCCTCCTCTAGAAGCGCCCACACTTACAGTCGGAGCAATAAATAAAAGATTAAAAACACCTGAAACTATGAGAACCAATGCCAAGGTCAAGGACCCAAGATAATCATGACACCGGACACAATGAGAAGGACGGCGAAAGCGTAAACGTGTGCTTTGAAAATCTCTACTCTGATTTGCAAAGTAAGACCGAAGATCTTTTTGGCAACAATCATTCCAGGTGGGTCTGGTGTGTAACAAAGGACAAATATATGGAAAAGCATCCAATGCCTGTCAAAGATCTGTGGGCCTTTTTCTCCTCCAAAGGGTTTAGGAACCTTGTTAAAAGTGCCTGGCATCCCCATCTCTTTAAAATACCTGGACATTTGACCTGAAGAGGACCAAGGACTCTGGACAGAGATAGTGCAAAGAAGGAATGATCCAACATCCTTTTCTGTATCCTCTAACCTTGTGAATACTGGTTTCTGTCCAATAGTAACAGGAAGTGGTGCACAGAATAAAAGCAAGGCTGACAGTAGGTGTGGGATCAGTGATTTTTTAATGGCGGGATTTTTTCCCCTTTGAATTAATGTACCGGTAGTCAAAATAAACATAAATTGTTCTAAAATATTTTAGTAAGAGATAAAAGAAAAAGACTAGTTTAATACGAAACATTTGATACACCATCAGCGGGAATAAGTGTGAATGGTACTGTAGGTGTGGCACATCTAACACTGTACTTACACAACGCTGAGGATGGAGTCTTTGAGCTTAATCGCATGGAGACACTTTCTCCATCGTGCCACAGACGAGTGCACATACAGGCTTTAGGATGAAGAGACAGATACATTCAGAACTTTAGTAGATGATTTCTATGTATAATTAAGTACTCTAGGTCATAATTACTTCAGGGGAAATTATGATATCAATGGCAACATTAAACAGATTACATTTATTACCACATATTATAACTTTCTGTCAATAAACTTGTTCAGTAATGGTGGAGCTGCCCCTTCATTTTAGCCAAAACTAACAGCGCCCTCTGCTGGAGGCTGCAGTGCTCACCATCCGTTCTGAGCTCCCAGCCACATGGTTGGTAGAGCGCTGCTCATTCTCAGGACTTCACTATCGGACGTATCAATGACTTCTGGCAGGGCAGGCTCACCATCCTGCACAAGGCCCCTGAATGTAAAGAAATCAGCAGATGTATCAAAATTATCAATTTATCTATGAATACTTTCAGAGTAGTTGGTTTACTGTCTCTCCTTTTCAGAGCTAATCATTCTCACCTCTGTGCCTCTGCAGGACAGGAGTCAGTGGGCCCTACCCCCAGAGGGTCTGTAAACACATGCTCTGTGTAAATTCCTGGCTGGTTTGGATATGCTCCCTGATCTTCCTCTCCTTCACCCACACCGGCATTGGCCTCTGTCGCTTCTGTTGCCTCTTCGGCTGTAGGAACCCCGTCCTCTGTTGGGCTTGTCTCTCTGGACAGTTGAACTGTAGGAATTGAGAAATAAACAACTGTCCCAGCATCAGTTACTGGGAAAAGTTTAAGAATCCTTGTTTCAAATTTACAACTCAAAGAACGATGGAGCACAAGAGCTCTAGAGAGATTTATACAACACAAATGTTGCAACAGCTATGCTATTAGTTCACTGAATATGGTGGAAGACGATCACACAAGTTAAGAGTTTACACACAAATACAGCAAGAAATGTCTAGGTAATCAATCAGAACAAAGAAAACTGACATAGCAGGGACATACCATAAAAAAGGATCTGAAAGGTAAACACATCAAAACAACCACAGGCTATACCAAACCCATTTACTATACTATTAACTCAAAGTAAAAATCGCCACATTCTGATAAATAAATCCTTAAATAATTATTTATATATGTAATAATAAAAAAAATGAAATATATACAGTAACAGACTGACATATGTTTGTAGGACTGTCAAAATATTTTTCATATGCAAGAATAAAAAAAGTATTGTAAAAAGAAATTACATTACATGTTTAATTTATGCGAAAACCTATATTATTATTTAATTTGATTATATGATTTAAGAATGTATTTGTTCCTTTGTTGGCTGGATGGTTAGCAGCTGGTAGAACTGTTGCCCTGCAGCAAAAAGGTCCTGCGTGTTTCTGTTTTGCCCTGCAATGGACTGGCGACCAGGCGGGACATTTGATTGGTCTAAAGTACCTTTAGACCAATCAATGACAGGAGTGTTAGCCCCACCCACTGACTGATTCTACATACAGGGGTTGTACAATGAAACTGAAACACCTGTCATTTTAATGTGGGAGGTTTCATGGCTAAATTGGACCAGCCTGGTAGCCAGTCTTCATTGATTGCACATTGCACCAGTAAGAGCAGAGTGTGAAGGTTCAATTAGCAGGGTAAGAGCACAGTTTTGCTAAAAATATTGAAATGCACACATTATGGGTGACATACCGGAGTTCAAAAGAGGACAAATTGTTGATGCACGTCTTGCTGGTGCATCTGTGACCAAAATAGCAAGTCTTTGTGATGTATCAAGAGCCACGGTATCCAGGGTAATGTCAGCATACCACCAAGAAGGACGAACCACATCCAACAGGATTAACTGTGGACGCAAGAGGAAGCTGTCTGAAAGGGATGTTCGGATGCTAACCCGGATTGTATCCAAAAAACATAAAACCACGGCTGCCCAAATCACGGCAGAATTAAATGTGTACCTCAACTCTCCTGTTTCCATCAGAACTGTCCGTCGGGAGCTCCACAGGGTCAATATACACGGCCGGGCTACTATAGCCAAACCTTTGGTCACTCATGCCAATGCCAAACGTCTGTTTCAATGGTGCAAGGAGCGCAAATCTTGGGCTGTGGACAATGTGAAACATGTATTGTTCTCTGATGAGTCCACCTTTACGGTTTTCCCCACATCCGGGAGAGTTACGGTGTGGAGAAGCCCCAAAGAAGCATACCACCCAGACTGTTGCATGCCCAGAGTGAAGCATGGGGGTGGATCAGTGATGGTTTGGGCTGCCATATCATGGCATTCCCTTGGCCCAATACTTGTGCTAGATGGGCACGTCACTGCCAAGGACTACCGAACCATTCTTGAGGACCATGTGCATCCAATGGTTCAAACATTGTATCCTGAAGGTGGTGCCGTGTATCAGGATGACAATGCACCAATACACACAGCAAGACTGGTGAAAGATTGGTTTGATGAACATGAAAGTGAAGTTGAACATCTCCCATGGCCTGCACAGTCACCACATCTAAATATTATTGAGACACTTTGGGGTGTTTTGGAGGAGCGAGTCAGGAAACGTTTTCCTCCACCAGTATCACGTAGTGACCTGGCCACTATCCTGCAAGAAGAATGGCTTAAAATCCCTCTGACCACTGTGCAGGACCTGTATATGTCATTCCCAAGATGAATTGACGCTGTATTGACCGTAAAAGGAGGCCCTACACCATACTAATAAATTATTGTGGTCTAAAACCAGGTGTTTCAGTTTCATTGTCCAACCCCTGTATGTTTTTGGGACATAATAAAAAATAAAAAATAAATCCTAACATTAATGCACTATTATAGGTAGACAAAAATGTATGAAATACATCATTAATGATAAATTTAAAGTAAAAATAAATGATGTTGTCATTACAACAGACTCACATACATATATGGTAAATAAAAAAGTATGCCCATATTTGATTGATACATATATAATTTATAGATAATTTATTTATCTATTTATTCATTTTAAGATTTTATTCAAATTGTAACAAATAGGATATATGATTTATTTAGTTACAAGATTGCTCACTAATTTATTGTTCAACTGCACTTAATGATATCCAAATTCAAATATTGAATTCTGTATTTAAACAATTATTACCATTTTAAATAATCATAAAGAGAATGTTTGTTTATTTTGCACTATATTTATGTTTTTCAATCGTGAAAAAAAGTTACATATTTTATACTTTCCATTTTGGATACTGAAACCCACTAATTTACTCTTTAGTATATACTAATCTTATCAGTTACACAGTCCAGTAGCAGAACAACAAACTTGATATTTTGCAACCAATAGACAGATACAGACACTGCGCATAAAGGGCTTTCAGAAAATATAAGCTAAAAATAAAAGACTGGTCAAATTTGACTCAGCATAATGATTGGTCTCTCTCCCAATTCCAACTATGACTACGTTCTGTATCAAGGAGGTGTGATACTATAAATAATGCCAAAACAAATACTGCTAGGTCATATACCTCTTGTTAATGGCGCAAACTGTGGGAACTATAGGCAGTTGATCTTCAAGATGTTTGAAAAATTTGAGATTTTACAGAAATCGGCTCCCTGCAATGAACTACCTGAGCCTGAAGTGGCGCTGTACTCCGCTGGCTGCTCAGAGACACCTAAGCTTGCGGTTTGAAGAACGGCGGTGACGCCTTCAGCTGCCGCGGCTCCATCGCTGCCTGTTGAGCCCACACTTGCCACACTGCCGGCCAGCGAAACCCCGTCCCCTTGGCTGGCCTCCGGCTCCTGGAGTACCTCCTCCCCGGCAGGATAATCTGAATCTAACACACCTGAAGGTAACACACAGGATAATTTTTTTCAAACTACTAAAAGTAAATCAAACTGAATATGAAGCGTGACCCCTTAACCTACCAGGTACACTAGCAATGCAGGCTACATGTGTGTTGCAGGCGTAGAAGGTGTCAAGCACCTCGGTGGGCTGTGTGGCATCCAGTACCATAACTTTAGTGGAGGAACTGGTGCTCATGCACACCCATACACGACTGGATATCTCATCCTGGACAATCAGCTCCTTCTCCCCTTTTTCCTGTTTTTTAAAGCAATTACACAAACAGAAAACAATTTTAAAAATCATTCTTATTTACTATTTAAACATCAGATTAAACATCTATGAAATACTTACCTTGTTCTCCTGCTCTAGCTGGTCCAGGCTACTCTGGGAGCCCTTTATCTGCTTTGTCATTTCTGATGAGGGAACCCTCCGACCCCCAGACAAGTTGACCCCTGCAGCGCACCACAGCTGAGTAACAGACAAATGTGTCTTCAGAAATCCAATAAAATACACCAAAAGTCCTGAAATGTGCTGCTTAAATTTCCGCATTTTCCAGCTATGCAACTCTCTACCTTCATAGAAGCATCTTTCTGGTCCAAAGGCCGCAGGTAGACAGATACAGGTAAATTCATTTTGTTTTCCATCTGCCCCCCATTTACAACCTGCAGAAATAAAAGCAGATAGAGAAGCATCAAATGAAGGGACTGATGCTAAAATCCCGAATATGAATCAAATTTTAAGATAGTTAAGATAATTACATACAACAAGGTGATGCAAGGTTACCATATCAAAAAATAGACTGTGTTGATCATCATGACAACCGATGACAATCAGTCCTACACTGCCTTGTAAGGGATTCAGAATCCTTTCACATTTTGTCAAGTTACATCTACAATCCTCCATTTATTTTACTGGGACCTTTCATTTTGATAGGTCAACACAAGATAGTGCATTATTATGAGCTGAAAAGAAAATGTTTACATTTTTTATTTACAAATAGAAATATGAAAAAGGGGAAGGCCTTTCACAGATGCTCTCTATTCAATCTGACTTAATTTCAGCTATTTTGCCGAGGGGTATTAAGTATTAACTCAGGGGGTTGAATACGGACCCACACCACACTTTTCAGATTTTGATTTGGAAAAACAGAAAAATCTAAATCATATATGCAAAAGTGTGTCAACATTTCACACCTTGTGTTTGCTCGGCAGGCTCCAGCCGTGCACAGTGACCCGTCCGTCCTCTTTTTGCATGTGGGCCTTAACCTGTCGGTACTGGGCTTTCTTCTTCTCCTTATGCGAGGGCGAGCTGCACTGCTCCGTTCTACATGAAGATCCAAGAGAGAGACACGTCTTTAGCCAAAAGATGCACTGTACCCATGCACTGCATGTCAATACATCACTCACCCTTCATTCATGAAGTCAAATATCTTGGACTTCTCTGTGGGGAACTGGGAGAAAGTGCTGCTCCGCTTCACCAGGCTCCCTGGGGAGTTGTACTTTAATTTGGACTGGTCCTCCACTGTCTTCATCACCGAGGAACTGGAGGAGGAGCTAAACAGTCTGCTGAAGCTGCAGGTGGCGAGGTTGCAGAAAGCCGAGAGGGACACAAAGCAAACAAAGGAGTGCAGGGGAAGAGCAAGGTAGGGGGTCAACAACCAGACAGTAAAGGAGCACCAACATTTACTGTACCACGACAAACAAGGAAGCATGCTAGGAGTTGTAGTCTAACTCAACACTTTCTATCACATCTTTCTACAGTCAAACTAATAATAAAACAACCATTTAAATAAGTTTCCACTGATTGATTGCTGCATTAAAAAAAAACATCTAATTTAAATCACACCAGATGTGATTGACTGTGCATTCATTATCTCATTCCAACTAAGGAAAAATAAAACATCAAACACATCTGCCTAGGATTTCTTTGTCACTTCTCCTTTCTAAACTAATCCTGATAGGTCTAAATATTGCCTCTACTGATCTCTTTGAAGCATCTATATTTAAAACTTGTGAATCTGGAGTTATAAACCATTTGTATATGTGGTGTACCTGCAGCTTCCTGTGAGCAGACATAATAGAAAAAACACCAAAAGGCACAGAGCAGGCAGGAGATAAGAAAGATCCAGGAACACAAGGAGTGTATTCACTAAGAAGTTAGTAATAACAACCACTCAGTGCAACGACTGGATAAAGACATTAAATACTCAGGAACAGTTCTTTGCCAGTAAAGGAAAGTTTAAGGTTCAACAAGAACAAATCATCTTTACCTAATGCTGCCCCTTCAAAACCAAATCCAGGAATAGATAATGAAAAGAATAGATTTATGGGTTTAAAGAAAAATTAGCTTCATGAAGGACTTGGAAGTGTTTTCTGAGTAAAGTCCTTAAAGACTTATGCAATTAAGTACATTTAGAAGGACTCACAACTGCCAGATGCTTGATCTCTTTTTTTCTGTGAGAGTTGGATTTTCCCTTGAAGCCCTGCAGGTGAGGACATGATCACTTTAGTGTTGAGCTATGTGTACAGACACACAATAAACAGCTTCATCCATTCATTTAGTTACCTGATCATCTCCGTCCACCTCACAGCTTCCTGGAGCTCCATCAGCCGCTCCTTATACTGGTTCCTCTCCATCAACACTCTGGCCATTTCCACTCTGGTGAAGCGCTTCCTCTGAGCTGTTGGTACCTCACTCTGTGGGAAGGCAAACACAGAAATACAATCATTATCTTAGGACAAAAACAAAAAATCAGTTGTGCAGATGGAAAAAAAAGAGATTTACATCTTCTTCATCTTTGCTATTCTGCTTCACTTCCTCTACTTCCTGTCGGACTCTGAAACAGATCGGTTACAACACTTAACAGGACGGGAAACATTTTGACATTTAGTTTGTAGTTCTATAGAGCTGTGATCAAAAAAATACTTTTGTTTTTAAAAATCTAATAGCTAGATCACAGTCTGAACAATAATTTTTAAACTCTGAGACAATAAAAAAAGACTAATACATGCTGACCAGAAGCTAGGGACGTTTTGTGGGTTTTTTGTGTCCTTTAAGACCATTTTGAGACTGCACTGACCAAAAGGCCCAAACAGATCTCCTGGGGTGAAATTCTACTCCCAAAGTGGTCCTACTAAGCAGGGTGATACTTTTGAGATGACCCTGAACCTTCAAAGCGGATCTTTGTGCATTTTATAGTTGAGTATCTCCAGCATTGTACGTCTACATTTCTGTATAAATTCATCTCAATTAAATCTCCCCTAAACCTAATTTCTGCCAATTCCCATCTGTACTATAAGTCTGATATCACCGACTGGGTTAGGGTTAGGGTTAGGATGCTACTAACATCATATGAGACCTTTTACATCTAGGTCACCAACTTCTCATCTTCCTGCACTTAAGGAGGCTCCTCAGCTCATTAAAAATTTGTACCTCTAGATTTAAAAATTTGCTTTTATGTTTTCAACACATATGTGTAGTATTTATATATGTACATCCATGCATGCATGCATATGTATATACATATTAGCATGTGTGTATGTGTTAATAGGCAGTATGTGTACGAATATGTATTTGACCTCTTTTTCGATATCGTTACTTATTTTGTGGCTTAATCACGTCTGTCTTGTTTTCAATTCATCACCAGAGAAGCAGAATTTAATTGTTTAATGTACAATCACAATAACATTTTACTGAACTGAATTGATTGGTGCAATTTACAAACATAAATAACATTCACAGTATTTCTGCAGCTTAAATCAGCTGAGATGCAACGCACTTTCAGCGTCAGCAGCAGAGCAAGATGAGACCAAAGGCGTCGGATCAATAACTCAACATTATTAGGTTGTTTTACTAGTTATATTTTAAAGCAATGTAGAGTAAAGTCTCACAGAAGTCTTTAAAAATGAGTAACTCTGGCTTTTCTGTCACACTGATGCATGCATCTTGCCAGGCATCCTAGCACAGAGAAAATTATGTTTTTGGAACATCGAGTCCTGCCACATGTTTGAGGTATGTGTGTCAGTTTTTATGTGCTCTAACTATACTGAGATCAACAGGTGAAATTCACAGTGTTCTGACGTGTCGTGACTGGCTGTAATTGTCTACATGATTAGCGTTTTTCTATCGAAAGAACTCTCGTTCTTGAACAGGTTCAGTTCACGTGCCTTCCAAGCATGAGTCATCAAGAGTGGACGTTACACAAAGTGGGGGGGAAGCTTGGTAGTAAGACAGCGGAGCTTGCTTAGCTGCACAGAATGTTCCTTCTAATGCAAAAAGAGAGCATCCATAAACTACAGTTAATGTTGTCTGCAGCTTCGACCCGCCCACAGGTGACGTTGCGGTTTGCGCAGAAGAACTAAATATTCTGCGGTGCCAGAGTTGAACCAGAGTTTGAACTTTGGAACCTCTTTTTTGTCGGTGGAAACACACATCAACGGCTTGAAATCACCGAACGGCGTTGGTGGAAAAGCGGTAGAGGTCACCTTTTCATGATTGTTTATTTTTTTATATTAAAGGGGGACATATTATACAAAATAAATTTTTTTAGCCTTTAAATACATTTCGTTGTGTATTTCGAGTCTGTAGCAGGGCAGAAAAGTTGAATTTAGTCTCTCCAGGCGTTCCGGAGACATCTTTATATTGTGTTATTGAGGCGACTGTGGCTCAGTAGGAAGAGTAGTTGTCTTGCAATCAGAAGGTTGTGGGTTCGATTCCAGCTTCCTCCTGCCATAGGATGAACCTCAGCTGCTTAGTTGTATCGTGACTTTGACTTGTAGGTGTACTCTTGATCATCTATAGGGGAGAAGACTGGCTCATCACATATGGCACTTAACTTCAAGTTGCCTACCGATCTGCGTATCGGTGTATGAATGTGTGAGCGTTAGTGAGTGCGATTGGGTGAATGTGGCGCTAGTGTAAAGTGCTTTGAGCGGTCTGTATGACTGGAAAAGCGCTATATAAGTTCAGTCCATTTACCATTTGTTTGGAACACAGAACAGGGATAAAAGTGGAGCCTGTGGAGCTACAATAACAAGGAGTTCAGACCAAAGCATTGCAGTTCCACTTTATAGAGACCACAAGTGAATGATTTAAGTGTGAAAAGGAAGAATGTAAAGGCATGATTTGTCCTCTAAAGCATCCGCTGATGTCTCAGAATGAAGTTTCAATGGCCCATGGGTGCCCTAAGTGGTAAGATAATTATTAGTCAAATAATCAGACCGCAAATGAAGTTAGTTTCAGTTTCAAGTATCCTGGATCCCCATATGAATGGGCAGTCTTCACAGTGTAGCATGAAATTATGTAATGTTAATTTTGGATCATTGTTGTGTAATTTAAGTCGCAGATGAGTTCATTCTGTAGTCGTGGCACATACATGCAGAATGCATGACTTGCAGAACTTGTGCTGAAGATCCCAAACAAAAATTCATGGCAGCCTGGCTTACCTAGGGAACAAACTGTGTGCTACAGTGTCAAATTCAGTATAAGGCATGAGTTTCCTATGCCATCTGCAATAGTGCGGTTTTTTTGGGTATTGCTTTAAACCAACAATGAAATACAGTCGCTATGTTTTAGGACAAATAGCTATATTCTCTATTTCAGAGTGATTCTATTTGTTCCTCAAAATGAAACAACTGTAAACTGATGAATGTTTCATTTTTTTGCTAAATCACTGCTTTCTTTTGCTGACAGAAACTATTTATGGAAGTGGATTGTTTATTATCCCGAAACTGCTATCTAAATCAACCTCAGCATTGCAGCACTAAAGACATAAAAATATTTGGGTAATTTACCCCATACCTCAGAGCTTAGTGGAAATACAAAGGTATAGGGCTGAGATAAGGTTCAAGGACCCTTAAAATATTAATTGGGGACACAATCAGGTAGCTTTACTGAAAACCAACCCTTAGTGGTATCTGTTCTGACTTACTTTTTCAGTTCCTCCTCCAGCTTTCTGTTTTTCTCCTCTATCTTGTTTTTGGCCTGCAGCAAAGCCTCCATCTCCCCCTGCAGCACCTCTTTCTCACAGGTCAACTCATCCACCTTCAGGATCAAATCTTTATTAACCACATTCAGAGCATTCCTGGAAAAACCAATGGACATACAGAGTTGTTGTGCAGGAGAATTTCAATAAATTAGAATACCTTTGCTTTTATCTATTTATTGAAATGCACTTTTGCAAAATGTACTCACTTTGTCTCAAGCAGCTGTGAATTTTCCTGGATTAGATTCTCCACTTCCCGACCCATTCCTGAACAGGAGTGAAAGCAGCATTAATTCAAACATTATGAGCTAAACACATATTTTAAAAACAGACATCAATCTAAAGTTCTGATTATTTTAGCACTACACAGACTATTTAAACTAACTACAAAATTAAATCTAATTTAACACAAATACAAAAACCCTTTTGCTGGGATATCTACCACAGTAGGTTTCACAAAACAACAAACAACAACAACAAACAGCAGCACAGCACACGCACATGACTGACAGGAGAGGAATAGAAAGAGCAGATGAGGTCTTACCAATCAAACTAAGGTCTGAGAAAACCATGCAATCCGAGTCAGGCGGAAGAATAAGAAAGAGAGACAGATAGAGAAATGGGGATAAGCATGAGACAGTGAAATGACCAAAATGATGAAGGAGCCTGAGCTGAATCTGTAGCAGCAGACCCCACAAGCCATAACGGAAGAGCTGCTGCTAAATCTCTCAGGCTGGTTGCATCTGACTATTTCAGCATCAGAAGACAAGAATACAAATACGAGGGCTAAAAAATATACATTTACAGCTGCAAAAAAGAAAGGATTCAACTCCATCATTCATGCAGAGGACCTTGTAAAAACAAAGCCGAAGAATAAACTGTGTATTACTGATGCCAACTGTTCTTTAAAGTAATGAAATGAAGGTTTGAGGTATAACAATGGTGCATAATGGAAGAGGGTGACTAATGAGTAGAAGTCAAGGGGGCAGAAAACTGTACATCAGAGGAAAAGGTTGATAGTATACACACCAGAGTATTCCACTGGGATTATGGATAACAGCCAGAGAATGGGATACAGGAGAGAGAGATGATGTTACCATGGTTACAGGGCTAAGATAGTATTTAACAGTTGGACCAAAGCATACAGAGAGGAACAGAAGTGTGGAGCAGGTGTAGGTGACCATTAGTAAAATATATTCTGCTGCTATTATATTTTATAATGTAGCAGTGAGGGTTTAGGGCAACTGAACAATAAAACAAAATCTAACAGGTGACAGATTTACAGTGACTTGGAAAACTATTTGTACCCCATTTTGTCCCAAAAGGTGGAAACTAATTTCCATTTATTTTATTGGGATTTCATGTAACAGACCAACCCAAAGCGATGATAACTGTAAAGCAAAAGGAACACTGGGCTGCAGTTACAGTTTAAAGACTTTTGGCATATGTCTTAATCAGCATTGCACTTCCAGAGACTTTCCCATTGTTCTTTGCAAAATATCTGCAATTAGCTCTGTGTATCACATCTCTAACTCTTATAACTTCCCTGTCCATGCCCAGGAAAAGCATTCCCACAGCATAATGCTGCCACCACCATATTTTACAAGGGGGCTGGTACGTTCATGGTCATGTGCATTTTTTGTTTTCCACCACACATTACCTTTTCTGTCTCCTCTGATCAGACCTCCTTCTGACACATTTTTGCTGTTTTCCCTACATGGCTTGTGGCAAGCTACTGTGGGATTTCTTATGGACTTCCCATCCATAAAGTTCAGATCTGTTAAGTGCACAACTGATAGCAGATTCTCCAGCCTGAGCAGTCACCATTTGCAGCTCCTCCAGAGTTACCAAAGGCCTCTTGGCTGCTTCTCTAATTATTGCTCCTCTTCAGGTGGACGGCCATGCCTTAGTAGGTTTGCAGTTGTGCCAGATATTTCATTTTTAGATGATGAATTGTAGGTCATTGTGAGATGTTCAAAGGATGTAATATTTTTTTTTATAACCTAACTCTACTTTAAACCTCTAATGCTTTCACATGAAATCTGTATTTATAATATTTATTATAACCTGATGGACTCTATTCACCAATTAACTTCTGAAGGACATAGCTTGTGCTGGATTTTATTTAGAAGTATCAGAGCAAACATCGGGCTCAATATCTACACTTCTTAGACATTTATTTAATTTAAAAGTATAAGAATATATCTCCTTTTCCCTTAAACTCCACAACTGTGCACTGCTTTGTGTTGGTCTAGAACGCAGAATAGAAAACGCTGAAGTTTGTGGTTGTAAAATTACAAAAGGTTCAACGTGTAAATACTTTTCCAAGGCTCTGCAACTGGCAGTAAAGCTAAAGTTAATCAGATTGACAATATAAGCAATAAAATAAAAAGTTAATGCCGAGTCACATAACTGAATTATTTTACATCACATCAGAAAGTAAAAGGTAGATTAAAGTCACATAAAGAAGAACTGCTTTCAAAATAGTTTGCTACGACATTTAGTTCTTTTAAAATCCAGTTCAAACCTCCCGACATTGCTTAAATACTCGATGTTTCCATGTGAGGGTAAAGAGGCAAAATTCAGGAACCACAGTTCAGCTTTCACTTTTAAAATGTTTGAAAAAAAAAAAAAAAATCTAACAGCGTGAAACATTATTTCGACACTACATTGTAGAAGCCTCAGAAAATATGCAAAACTTCAAAGCTGATTCTGTTCTTTCTTTGACCACAGTGTAGCCTTTAACATAGCATTCAAAACCTGAATATGAAGCTTCATTAGATCAATATAGTGAATATTGTGAAGCGACAGCAATCCCTTTCAAATCATATGCAAATCCAAGCATTTCATAGAAGCTTTTCGCCATAAAATCCAGTTGAAATGTCCTCAGAAAACCGTGTAGGAATGGTCCACGTTTAAACAAGGTTTTAACTCACCCAGCAGGTCGGCCCCTTCGTCCACATCCCCTATGAGCCCCATCCCCGCAGAGGACAGCTCCTCAAACAGGGAGTCTGTGTTACGGTCAAACGCCAGGTTTTCGATACCTTTCGTGGGAGTGCTGAAAGAGTAACCGTAACAAGAGAAAATCATGTTTTGGTGCAGAGAAAATCTGATTCAAACAGAGCGCCGCTTGTACTACCTGCAGGGTTTGTATCCAATCAGATCCATGTCCAGCTCAGGAGTGGACTCAATAATGTCCTGCACATCTGAGTTTTCCTCATTTTCAGGCAAACCTACAAGAGAAACAGAGCAAACAAGATTAAGAGTACAAAATATTTTCTGTTGAACGCTAAAAATAAGTTTCCAGGCAAGAGCCTCATAAAACATTTTGTAGAAGTTTAAAAATAAATATACAGTGTATTGTGAATGTATGATAACCCTTCAAATGTTTTTCAAATTTCTTTTACATTACAGCCATAAACTTCAAAGTATTTCACAGAGCATCACAAACTAGCGCATAACAGTGAAGTGGAAAAAAGAGCATATATGGTGTTCAACAATTTATTTGCAAATAAAATCTTAAAAGTGAGCTTAGCCCCTTTTAATTAGATGCCCTTGAAATCCATCGCAAATCATATAATAAGAAAACAGAGTCCACCTGAGAGAACTCCTGGCATAAATCCAGCTGTGAAACATGATGGTGGCAAGAACATGTTGTCAAGAAGCTTTTCTTCTTCTAGCAGATATTGTCCTTTTCTATGCACCTTGGAGCTAAGTTAAGTTGAGCCAGGAAAGTTTGGATTTCTATTGAAGGTTCTCTTCAGCAGGGACCAGGAAGCTGGTCTGGGTTGATGGGAAGATCGATTGAGTTGAATTCAGGGCAAGTAAAGAAAATCTTTTAGAGGTCTCAAAAGACTAGAGACTGCGGTGGAGGATCACCTTCCAGCAGGACAACAAGGTCATTCAAAGATGGCTGCAGTAGAACGGTTTAGATTAAACTCTTTTCATATGTTAGAATGGCCTAGTCAAAGCCCAAACCTTAAATCTAATTAAGAATCTTTGGAAAGGAAAATTGATTTTTAACATATTCTCTCCATCCAATATGACTGTGCTTGAGCTAGACTGCAAAGAAAAATGGGGAAAACTCTCTAAATGTGGAAAGACTCCAAAAGATCTGTATGTGTGAACATACCGTCTGATATGGTTCTGGTCCCTGGTGCAGCCTGCACCTGTGTACTCTTACTGTTCCCTTCTTCTTTCTCCATGTCTGAGCCTGTGGTTGATTTGGAGCCGGTGATGTCTGACAGTTCGTCCTTTTATGAAACAGGCAATTAGTTATAGAGAGGAAGGTTCAAAGGGTCTAAATGTAATGGTAAATGAAGCCAAATATTATAAAGTAATGGGGCAGATTTAGGTCACAAAACATACCGGACATACAGATGAATATTAGGTTCTCTAAATAACTTTTTTGAGCACATAACTCAGAAACTCAAAACTACAGGGAAACATCACTACACAGACTGTGAAGGCCGTACCACAACATCCAAGAACAACGATGCACAACAGAATAAATCTACACAACATAAATCCACAAAGGATAATGAACCAAAAGCTGCTTCAGAAGAAACCCACTAAAATAAAAGTTAACTGGTTCAAAACTACCGCGGTAGGAGGCGGAGAGCAAGCTGTTATTTTACAATGGCATGGTAGTTAATGCACATGAATGAAGCACAAACACAAAGCAAAGTGAAATTTAAAACTTACACCTTTTAACTGAAATGAAAAGAGGCCAGATGCAACCAGGCTGTCACTGACTTTAACACATAAATAATTAAGCAGCTCCCATATGTGCACATAGGTTTCCCATTCAGACGGGGGGCATGGTTGCATGTGACACTGCACAGCACAGGGGGAATGTGAGGGTCTTTAAATGATGCAACTCTTTGGAAAAAGATGAAAATACTGCAGAGAGAATTTAAGTACACCCTTTCATCAAACTTTTTGACAGGTGGGTGGGACTTCCGGTGAGGGCGGGATTTCCGGTGGGGGCCATATGGGCGCCATGTGGTTGCCACGTGGGCAGGAGGTCACGTGGTCAAGCAGGTGGTGTGTCCAAGGGGGGCGTAACAGTGGATGCTGATTGGTTGTCGTCATTAGGGGCAATACCTTAAATGAGTCAATTAAAACACAGGGGTGTGTTTGTTATAAATAGAACAAGACAAATATGGTATTATCGGAAACTGTTTGGCATCAGCACCAATTAAAAATAGAGGGGGTGTGTTTGTAAGCATCGTTAAACCTTGAATAACCCAATGAAAACAATAGGGCGTGCCTTAGTGTTTACTTTAAATACAGAGATAAAACTCTGCACTGTACATGCAGCATTCGTTGGAAAAAAAAGAACACCCGTTCAACAATGGCTAGAGTTAAGAGAGTTTATCGTCAAGCGGAGGAGAAACGCAACGCGTGCCAAGATGATGATGATGAACAAGCAACTGCATCATATACTTCCTCAACGGAGATACCTATCGGAATTCCCGTCGTGACATACTCTACCAATGATGAGGATCCAAAATCAACTTCAACAACCATGGTTGAAAATCAGACCTCGGTTCGGCCAAGAGGTATGTCAGTTCTGTGCGAAACCCCAGTGACCGTCTACCAGTATTCATCCCGTGAATTGAATGCTCCTAAGAAATCAACATACTACATCTGCAGGGTACAAAGACCCCCGTTCAAGACTCTGCAGGAAGAATGGTCTTTGGAGCCATATGGCCTGGTTGGCAGCTGGGGTTATATTTTCATGTATGAAATAGGAGAGCTTTGCCTGTATCAATTGGATCAAGACGAGGTATTTAATGGATCACTGGCTCTGTGTACACTCACCCACAGCGACTGGGCTGTGTTAAAGCTTGCAATCCCGCACCTTAATGATAGCCCTGAAACAGTCTCAAGGCAGGAGAGGGAGAAAGAAGAAGAAGAAGAAAATGAACTGTCTCCTCGACCTGTAAAACGGGCGAGAATGTTTCATATACCATCCGATGTTGAAATAGCTGAGAGAGAACCTCTCTTTAGCGCAGTGTGGGGGTCAAAAACCACAGCAAATGGCCGCTGGTCTTTTCGGGCAAGCAGACGCAGGAACAACCGGACGAGTCCCTCAGATCTGTTTGTGTTGGAGGCTTTCAATCAGGACTGCGGCGTATTCAAGACAATGCTGGCTCTGCCGTTTGAAGCTTGGGCAGAGAAGATGAGTGAAATTGGACATCGTCTTTCCGACCTTTTCCAAAAGTCACGAAGTTGGATCGATGTCATGTCAGTGAAAAAAACGCTGACGTTTCCTGTTTTACGTTTAGAACGAACCCTCTTCTGAGGACACGCCCCTTCCTATGATATATATACGGGGGGGATAACTGCAAGCTCACAGACACTGAGAATCGTATCATGAGAATGAGTGGACCGACACCATACAGGGGTCTCTACAACCACCGAGCAGAGATCCACTTCTCTCCTGAGCACGATGAAAGCTTCAACATTGGACCATATCATCCGCCTTCCCCTGACCTCTTCTCACCATCCACCTCAACATCCTCATTCTCAGAGAACCACTACAGTCCTGCATCACCTACAGGATACAACATGAAATATCTACCGCTTTCTCCAGACCTCTGCTCACCATCACCGCTATTCATGGCTGAGTCTGTAGACGCGAATGTCCTGCCTGAAGACATGAAGGTGGTCGTGGAGGAGGAGGTAGCCACCGGCTACTCACCCTCTACCGAAGCCCCTACACAAACCCTGGAACCGATGGAGGACCCTCAGCCTTCAGCAGAGGATGAGAGTAACCAGGAGGACGAAATTGACGGTTGGTTCTCAACCACCCTCATCAATACGGTGAAAACAGCGATACTTCATTTATTCAACATAACCTCTTTGAACTATCTCAGAGAAACCTGCTATGGATGTATAACGAACCACCCAAGCCAGCGTCAACACCATTGCCTGGAGGTACTGGGGGAGGATTATTACCAAGTCAACTTTCAACGCATCGTACGACGACTCGTAACCCCCAAACTCATTCCTGCTATTCAGAATCTTCTGGTACTTCGAAGCATACAAGCGGATGACTTCAGAGTGAAGACGATTGCCAAGACGGTTTTATATGAACTGAAATCGGTACAAGGCATCCACAGTGCAATAGCGCACGTTTATGATCGCATGGTCGATGAGAAACATCTCAAACAACTTAACTCTGTTTCAGAGTGCTATGGACTGACAAACTGATCTCACATGTTTGATGACTTGTTGTTGTATAATTTTTTTTTTTTTTAGTATTCCAGTACTTTAGTTAATCTGCATTATATGATTTTTCTTCTTTTTTTTTTTTAACTATTAAATACAATTAAAGTAGGAACATAGTAACCTTTCCCAAAAAGTGTTGTTTAAAAAGCTAGTAGTGTTTGAATTCATCTGCATTTTATCTGATTTTGTTTTCTGGTTGTTTTTTGTTTATATTAAATAAAACAAAAACAAAAAAAAGGATAAATCTACCCTCCTGTGTGTTTTTTCTCATTATTTAACAAGTAATCGGCAGAGATGGCAGGAAGACGGCTGATGAAGAAAGTATATTATAGCCCTTCAAATCCGGGAAGTTTTGGGGGTGTAGATAGGCTGAGGAGGGTTATGCAAGATGAAACGGGAAAGAAGGTTGCGGTTGAAAAAGTTAAAGATTTTTTATCAGGAGAAGATACCTATACTCTACATAAACCTGCAAGAATAAAGTTCCCGAGAAACAGAGTTTTTGTCACCAGACCATTGAGGCAGTTCCAGGCTGATCTCTGTGACATGCAAGCTCTGGCCATGGAAAATGATGGTTATAATTATTTATTAACAGTCATTGACATCTTTTCAAAAAGGGCGTATGTACGAGTTTTGAAGAGGAAAACAGCCGCTGAGGTGGTAAAGGCATTTGAATCAGTTTTTACAGAAAGTCAGATCCCCAAAAAACTTCAGACTGATGCCGGTAAAGAATTTTTTAACAAGAAATTTAAAGTTTTAATGGAGAAACACGGTATTGAACATTTTGCCACAGCGAGTGAAGCAAAAGCTTCAGTGGTCGAGAGATTTAACCGCACATTAAAAACAAGGATGTGGAGATATTTTACAGCTAACAATACCCGGCGGTACGTCGATGTACTGCAAAACCTAGCTAGAAGCTACAACCATTCCTACCACTCCAGCATTAAAATGAGCCCTATGGAAGTGACCCCAGAAAATGCCTTTCAAGTGTTTCAGAATCTGTATGATGTCAAGTCCAACAGATATTGCAAGGACTCAGTGACAACGTTTAAACAAGGGGATCTTGTCAGAATATCCAAGGTCCGTGGAGTGTTTGACAAAAAATACGAACAGAGTTTTACGGATGAAGTGTTTACAGTCTATGACCGGATACCCCGTTCTCCTCCTGTATACAAACTCAAAGATTTGGATGGAGAACCTATCGAGGGTTCCTTTTACGCTGAGGAACTTCAAAAAGTAAAAATATTTAACGACAAGATGTATCAAGTGGAAAAAATATTAAAACGACGTACGGTCAAGGGAGTCAAACAGGTTTTTGTAAGCTGGAAAAACTGGCCTGAGAAATTCAACAGTTGGATCAAGTTTGATGAACTTCGAAACGTATAAAAAAGGTTTGCACTAAACCTCACAGTTGACACAGCATCATGAACCGTCAGGTAGAGGATGATGGCTTTTACGTTACTCTTCCATCTAATGCTAGCATGGAAGTGTTTAAAAATAATACCAGTTCAAGTTTCCGTGTAAATTTAGCTCAACATATTGATTTAGAAGGCCAATGGATGGTTGCATTAGCCGAGATTTCATACCCTCATACATGGCATAATTTACCGGATTATGATGCCTACTTTGAATGGAGGAAGGTTGGTGATGTGGAGATCAATACGCAAAGGATCAGAAGTGGCTACTATAACAGCGTTGTTCAACTCGAGACAGAGATGGAAATGTTTTTCAAAAAATTGAAATCGGGTTTACGCATTAAATTCAGCAAAGTTCAAAAGAGATTTGCATTTCAAGCAAATAGTCCGTATGAAATACGCTTCTTCAGCACTCTAGCTTATATGATGGGCGTGAAACCAGGGGAATGGATTCATGTTTCTGAACCAAAACTGGCTCCTTTTCCGGCGGATATAAAGGCTGGTTTCTATCACCTATACTGTTACAGCGACGTGGTCAGCCCACAAATAGTAGGCGACACTTTTGCACCTTTACTGCGGACCGTCAAAGTACAAGGCACATTCAGTGATATGATTACTCAGACGTTTAACCCCGCCCACTACCTTCCAGTCTCCAGAAGACATATTGAAAATATCAATATAGAACTTAAATCGGACCAAAACGTTCCTGTAAATTTCGTCTATGGAAAGACCGTCATAAGACTACACTTCAGACCGGTGATATCACAACGTAGCCTGAGATAAATTTTATTTGTATAAACTATTCCAGAGATATGTATATAACCTCTAAGATTGATTGGTTATCATTCATATTACGCTGGTCATTCAACACTGCATCAAGCAGGCAAGAGAGAACATGGCACATCTAAGTCTGAGACGTGATCCAAATCGCTTTGTAAATTACTATGTAAGTCAATCAGGCGGTAATCTGCCAGGGTTTTATGGGGCCCCGGTCATGTACGGACGCGGAATTGGATCATTATTTTCAAAATTATTCCGCTTCGTATCCCCTCTGGTTAAAAAAGGATTTGCAATTGCAAAACCCCATCTTAAAACGGCTGCATCAAATATCGCTTCGGATGTCATCGGTAGAGCCGTGAGTAAAATGAGTGGTTCTGCACACATCGACGGTCAAGAAGGTTCAGGAATTATGGTTTTATCCAAAAGACCCAGAACAAGACCCCCTGGTGATCGTTTAAGGACGGTTAAAAAACAACGACAAACGCGAAAAAGGAGATCAGTCGCAGCTGACAAACGAAGAGGAAGGAAGTCATCCGCAAGTTTTGATATATTTAAATAATGGCTCTTTTACATAACAAATCATCAGAGTGCACGCTGGCAGAGTTGGACTTATTTTCTGCCCCGATGACGCAGCTATTGATCGAAGATAAAATTTACACCGAGATCCAGCCTTTATCAGCAATCACCGATGGAGGGCCGATCGAGTTTTTCATTCCGGGAGACGGAGAAAAGTATCTGGATCTCAACGATACGCTGTTGCATCTCAGAGTGAAAATTATTAACGAGAATGGAACAAACCTGCCAGATGATGCACCTGTAGGGCTCATCAACTACCCGTTAAACACCATCTTCAGTCAGTGTGACGTCACTCTCGGAGATCGAATGATTTCACAATCCAGCGCTACACATCCATATAGAGCCATGATTGAGACATTGTTAAACTTTTCTGAGGATTCTTTAAAAACCCAGTTTAGCTCTGGTCTTTTTTATAAAGACACTGCAGGTGCTCTGAACTCTATTGTTACAACTAACGGCCCTAACCAAGGTCTTAACAGCAGAGCAGGCTTTACGGCAAATTCCAGGGAGGTACATCTCCTAGGCCCCCTGCATGCCGACATATTTTTCTGCGAGAGACTTCTTTTAAACTCTGTTGACCTTAAAATTAAACTTACAAGAGCCAACGATGCCTTTTGTCTCATGGCCGCAAGAGACTCCACTTACAAACTCAGGATATTAGGAGCATCTCTTTTTATCAAAAAAGTTACTGTCTCTCCAGCTGTACGACTGGGGCACGCTTCAGCTTTAATGAAAGCAAATGCTCTGTATCCACTTTCACGTGTGAATGTAAAAACATATTCCATCCCTGAAAATTCAAGGGTATGCAACCAAGAGAATCTTTTCTTAGGCATCTTTCCCAAGTATGTGGTGATTGCGTTACTGGATCATGACGCTTTTACAGGAACACGCAATCTCAATCCGTTTGACTTTAATCATTTTGATATGGAATATTTAGCTTTGTGTAAGGATGGCAGACAAATTCCTGCTAAAGCCTTCCAGCCAAATTTTAACCAAGGTCATTCAGTGAGAGAGTATTACAACTTGTTTACGGCTACAGGACGACATATAAAAGATCTTCCACTGAGTATATCACGTCAGGAATTTAATCAAGGATACTCTCTATTCACATTTAATCTTAACCCGGGTGAGGACACAGATGCTCTATCTCCAGTTTCCAGTGGGAATTTAAGATTGGAAATGCGCTTCAGAAACCCGTTGCCATATACCACCACGCTGATCATCTACGCTTTTTATGATTCTATTTTAGAGATTGATTCAAAGAGGCGTGTGCTGGTGGATTATTATTAATCTAATCAGGCATGAATAATCATGAAATTGAGAGCCTGATGCGTCATCTGCTGGGAGATTTGTTTTGCGGTGTGTGGCCGTGCGACCAGCTGCCGCTGCTAGCTGACAAATTCCCAGGGCCGGCCTACTTTATCGTGAATACACATCCTTCACACATGCCGGGGGAACACTGGCTAGCTCTGACATTGGATGAGAATGGTCAATCCAGCTTTTTTGACTCTTATGGATTCTCTCCGGATTTCGAGTTCTACCCGTCAAGCATCGTAACATTTTTAGAAGACAGATCCTCAAAAATATTGTATCATAATAATCAGCTTCAAAACACTCTGTCCACTGTGTGCGGTCACCATTGCATTTTTTATCTATGTCATAGAGCGTGCGGATTATCAATGCAGCAAGTGTTGTCGAAATACACCGGAGATGTGATTAAGAATGATTTAATGGTATCTAACTTTGTGAAAAAATATCAGAAATGTGTCATTAATCAAAGTTGTACATTTTATACTCACGGAACATGCTCTTTGGAGATGTTTCTGGATTGTTATGGAATTTAAAATGTCTTTTTTTTTTCATTGTTTGTTTTTTTTTTTTTCTTCTTATGATTTAATATTTGTGTAATGATATCATATGTTAGTGTGTGAAGTAGAGAACGAAGTTAGACTTGAAAAATATAATCAATAAATATTTTATTGAATAAAAGAAATAGGCTACATGTTTCATTTTCTTATAACGGTTTATGGTGAAAATGTAATCCATCGGGGTGGTAGTGTCGTCTTACGAAGAGACTTTTTTGATCTCCCATCAGCATTTTTTGGATCTTCCAGCTCAGATCTCGACCAGTGGGGAGAATGAGTTATCTGCCTTCTTCTTCTTTTTCTTCTCTGCTTAACGCTGGGTGGTGTACCCCCATTTTCAATCGATGTACCCTCTGTTTTGAAACGTCTATATTCTTCACGAGCATAAGGGTTAATGACTGAAGATATAGGTATGTTTACCTCTGACAAGGTGTGTAGAAAGTCAGACCATCCTCGGGTTTGTGATGCTCCAGATTTTTTAAACGGAAGCATGAGATTTTTCAACAAATCAATCATGTGGGACCCCTTTATAATATTTCCGTTAAATACAAATTCACCTCGCGAAGTCCAACTCTCACTTCTTTCGGATAATTTCTTCAAAATGTACTCGGCATTTTTACGATTGTGTTTAGGAAGGCTTTTCAGTACTTCCGTAAGAACCTGATCCTTAGGGGCCTCGTCCTGCCCTGGGCCTTGTTTTTCTTGGGACCGCTCATGTTCAGGAACCTCTGTGTCACGCTGCAGCGTTAAACTGACCCGCTGTTTTTCTTCTTTGACACCTTGCTTAAGTAAAGTCAGATACCTCTGGAGAAGAGCATCGTATCTCTTGATTTTTTCATAAGAAGTCAAACCCGGCTCGTTTAATATCGCTCTCATTTCAGCATCCAAATTCTCCTCCGCCGTCTGTCTGATGGACGTGTCTGACTGGGTCAGACGCTTGAATTGATGAGGGGAAATGAGAAACATCTTCTGCGATGTTCTGAGAGACATTATCTCCTGATGATTCCACCCACTAGATCACCGATCAAGGGTGCAAGAGCCGTTAAGATGGGCAGAATAAAACCACCTCGTTGCTTTTTGAGAGCCAACTGTTTAGTTTTTATCCGGTTCTTTTATCACCCAACAATCTGATGATATTTCTTTGTTTCTTCAATTGTCGGTGTTGAGAGGGTGATAGTTTAATGTTACCTTTTAGGATATTCAGTGCAATCTCGCACAGAGCCTGAATAAAGTCGGGAGAGCAGTGTGCGAGAATATCTTTACGTTTCTGTGGACAGGCTTGGTACAAAGCTCTGAATAATGGTAAATTCCTTTTTATACGCGCTGACATGATGACTTACTTTGTTCTGGGTACGTACACAGCAGGCCACTGCTGAGGAAGTATCCCCGTTCTCAGTCTGAAATGTTCTGGGCAGGTAGGCGTAAAATCGATGATTAAATATCCATGAGCTTCTCTCGTTGCGTCTTCAAAACTCTCCAAGAAGAGACCCTTTTGAGATGGAAACATTTGGCGGGCCAATATGTTCAGCTGCAGCTTATCTCTCGGGTTCTTAAACAACACCATATAATTACAGTTCAAACTAATAGTGCGACTGAACTTTCCCTGATGAAATACATTCTGAGTCAACATCATAACACTCATATTACGATGGTGACGAAACTGGGTAAAGACTTTCATCACGTTTTCATCATCTGAGGCTTGAGCAATAACATCGTCTAGAATAATCAGATGATTCTGATCAGGAGGAAACAGGTTTTCATCTTCAAAAGAATGAGGCAATCCTTCCACAAAGGTAATATTTTTATTCATCTTCTGCAATTCAGCATACATGGGTTGAAAAGATGTGTAAATCCATACAATATTTTCTGGAACAATATCCATGACATGATTACAGTTTTGTAAAATACTTTTTACAAAGAAAGTTTTCCCGCAACCGCTGGGTCCAACTATCATACATGAGAAAGGGGCTCTAAATCTAGGATCAAAATCAATCTCCTGTAAATCCATGTGACTTTTTATTTTATTTCTTCTTCAACTCTAATAACCGAAAGGCAGAGTTGTCCCGTCAGAAAAAAGACGTCTCTTATCATACACCAGTCGAAACTTTTTAAGAAATGTCGCGTTTGTCAAACGGAATCTCTTTTTATCCCTCCTGATCGTGTGCTGAGGGATTTCAATGACACCCTCACTTGACCCCTGTAAGTAGCCCTCGACCAGCCCTTTGATGCTGTCAAAATTGACCCTCTCGCTGCATTCATGCGTCTGAGTGATGCCTTTAGCACGTATCATTACATTTTTACGGTTTTTGGTCTGGTATGCATAACTCTTGGGTCCTGTCGATGCAAACTCCGAAATGCTGTCACCATCTAACTCGTCAGTAAGATCACCCAGATAATTCCCCAATTCCAGAGGAGTTTCACCACTTTTTGTCACATAAATCAAACTGTCCGTGTCAATATAAATCAATCTGTCCTGTAACTTCTCCATGCTGCTGAGAAGTTTTAAACGTGCATAAGCGGTGGTGAATGCTGCTATAAACACATTATTTGTCTTACTTGGTGGATATATGACACGTTTGCTGTAGTTCCATTGCACTACACACATTTCAGGGTTGAAAAAATGAAAATAGTTAACCCTGTATTTACTCGAGAACATGAAGCTGAAAAGTCTTCAGGATTAGTGATGACTGTGGTCTGAGACAGATCACTTCTTTGCGCAAATTTCCCCCAAAAACTGTTTAAACACAATTTTGCAACCTGCCTTTTGGCAGGATTCATCTCGATTTTCTCAGGGTCTAATTGGATGCCCTGATGCAGTTTGTAGTCGCTTATATACTTTGACTTACTCTCCTGATCCACTGCTTCAGACGGATAGCCTGA
Source organism: Girardinichthys multiradiatus (assembly GCF_021462225.1). Classification (NCBI taxonomy): domain Eukaryota; kingdom Metazoa; phylum Chordata; class Actinopteri; order Cyprinodontiformes; family Goodeidae; genus Girardinichthys; species Girardinichthys multiradiatus. The sequence goes on from NC_061818.1 coordinate 19,537,044, forward strand.
AGCCTCCTGCTTACCCTTTAAAAAGCAATGAATGTAACCTTTAAAGATTGTATCACTTCTCTTTTCAAAATGCCACACCTCTGTGATTTTAGCAAGACGATAACTACACTCCAAAGCTTTACAGAATTCTGCAGTCACCCAAACTCCCGTCAGAGCTCTTTCTTGATCATTATGCATGCAGGGACCTGACTGGTTATTTAATTCAGCGCATGAGCGGCAGAGAGTGAACACAAGTTTACCTTGGGATGTTCTGTAAGGTAAAACAGGGAACAACAGGTTACGTGGTGGGTAGACCACAGCTTTGATTATACCGAAGTAGCTGCTGGGGTCATCAAAATCTTTGTAAATGATGGTGGGGTGTCCGAGGGGAAAAACGCAGTTGGCGTTTACATAAGGGTACAGAGATGTGTAATCCACATAGTGTACAGTTTCATCCGGTTCCGCTGTGTACCTCAACTTCATAGGACAGGTGCGTCCACCATACAGCGCATCCCGGGGGGATAGCGGTTCGGGTGCATTAACTTTCTCAAGAAAGCTGATCACCCCTGGGTCTGATTTTTTCATTTCAATCCACTCATGCTCCCATATGACTTCGAGACGAAGGCCGTACACAGTTTGTAACACCTTGCTTCTCTCAACAGTGGCTGCGTAAAACTGTTCAAATGCGACCCCTCTCAACGGACACTTGTCATGAGGCATGTAACACTTTTTACAGCCGTGGAAAAAACAGCCATAAAATTCAAACGCAACTTTGACACCGTTAATCTCTGCATACCCATCCACTGAATATGGCCCGATTTTCTTTTCACCCCTATTTAATGCATGCTCGATAAATATGGCTCTGCTGTCTGCAATCCAGCCGAGCCATTGAATGGACGCGCTGGAGAACGTTTTACTGCTACGTCTGTAGTCCAGAGGTGATGGAATGGCTAAGGTTTGAGGAGGAAGGAAATTGGTTACAAAAATCTTCATGCAGGCTGATGCTATTGTGATACTTTTAAACGGATCCACACTTGTCTCCTTAAAGAACTCGTCTCTGAATTTTAAGCATCCTTGAAAAAGAATTTCAACGTCATTTTTACAATAACGAATTGCTTCTTTCTTAAAGTCAAAGACCTCTTTGCTCGCTTCTCTGTACCAGCTGCTAAACACCTGTTGTTCTTGAAGACTCATGCGTTCTACAGCGTAGCAGGATGGAGGAGGAAAAGCCCCTACATACTGGAGATGTTGTTCAGAGGAAAATAGGTGGGGGAAAAAACCCTTGCTTTGATTGGTAAAGCCTAACGCTTTCGGCATGGCACTAAGCTTCATGCACATGAAGGACAGGCTATCAATGTATTTTAACCTGTAATCAGGGTCGGTTAAACAGAGAACTTTACTCCCTACCATGACGATATGTGGTTTAATGCCTAACTGCAGCATTGCTGTGAGAATCAGGTAACCATCGTACCCCCGCGCATTGTGCGCTATTAAGGTGTAACCTTTGTACATTGGCCTCCTGAAATGCAGGAGAAATTTTTGGGTGCAATTCAGTCCATAAGCGTACCATTCATCACCTTTCAACGTTTTAGCACAGACCAGAAAGGGGGTATGCACGCCGCTCTCATTGACGAGGCATTCGAAATCATAAAAAATCAGTTTATCATCAAGCTGATTAATTGCACTGCAAGGCAGAATGTAACATTTATGATCATCGCATGTAATGTCTAGGCTGGGGGGTACATTTTCACCGCAAATACTGCATTTTACATTACACACGTGTGGTTTATTCGGTTTACTGATTGGAATAACGTATATCCGTTTGCATACTTTACAGAGTTTTACCAACTCACAGTCACTCATAGGCCTTTCAGCACTATTTCTGATGCGCGGTTCCCTGTGTCTGCTGAAACATGAAGAATTACGACGGATTCTTTGACAGCCTGCACAGCTTACAGGATTGCTAATCTCTTGCATACATTTATATGTTCGACACACTGGACAATAACCTTCACAATGGTGTGTATTGGCATTCTGATAGCTGGCGTAACAGTAATTACAAATATATCTGCACCCCATAAAACCTTTGAGATTTTTTATCCCATAGTAATGACCTTGAAATAACAGCAAAAACAGAGGGTTTGAACGATCGGGGAAACTGGTCTCAAATTTACACAGAGCAGTAGAGCCCGTGGTTTTGTGAAACACTACAATTTTTCTCTTCAGAATGGTTTCAAATTTACCAATATCACTAAAAGTAACTGCTGTTTGCTCGTCAAGGCCTGCCTGATGCTGCCATCTCCTCCCCAGTTCTACAGCACGGTGATCCGTGAGCTCAGGATCAGAGACGTGTGCGAGGCTGATTGCAAAACATAACTGATTACCGGTATTGTTTATAATATACAAATGACGCATTTTCTTATTAAACAGTTCACAGTCTAACGTTCCTGCAGCTTTACGCTTAGAACCTCCTGCTGGGTCATTAACAACCTGAAGAACAAATTCCATGTTATTATCTACAGGTATATTTGCATTCGATTGTACTAAATCGTCGAGGAAGTTTTCGAAAGCAGGCAGGATCATATTTCCATCATCTGTAACAGTAAATGTGATGTGACGATTGAGATTTTCACCCACTAATTCCAGCTGCACAACGTCGTTACGTCTGGTTAACGATCTCGCAGCGTCGGCTAATTCAATTATAATACGCATGATGTCTGTATAGAATGCTGCTAAATCTGGAACGTTACTTGGACAGGGCGGCGGTATGGTAAAAGGTCTCCTTATTTCATGGTTATTAAAATGTTCACGTTCAACCACAGCTGGAGGATCTCGCTCTATTTGATCAGAACTAACCGCTACTCCCGTATTGAAATTACCGCCGTGATGATCTGCGGAGTGTGACGTAGAAGGATTCTGATGAGTGTCAGGTGAATCATTTTCCTCAATGCTGCTGTGTGGAGACGGTTCGCTGTTCAAATCGGAAAGAGCCTGATTGATTACGTTTAAAACGTCACCGTGCCGATCTGCGGCGTGTGACGTAGAAGGATTCTGATGAGTGTCAGGTGAATCATTTTCCTCAATGCTGCTGTGTGGAGACGGTTCGCTGTTCAAATCGGAAAGAGCCTGATTGATTACGTTTAAAACGTCACCGTGCTGATGTTAAATATTCTGTAAAAACAGAAGACAATAAAAAGTTATCTTACGCTGCGCAGCACAGCGTTCATAAATAAAACGAAAATAGTTTTTAAAATACACAAGTTTTTTTTTTAATCTTACTCCGATTCTTTGCGGTAAAACCTCCAGATTTCACTTCTTGTTGGACTGAAACTGTGCCGTTCTGCTGAAAGCTGTCTTGATCTTTGAAAAGCGACCTTCTGGTGGGCGGATTTAATGTGGCATCTTTGGATGTATCTGTAAACAGGTTTATATGACATTTTTATTGAACTATGCTTAAAATACATATATATATATATTGTTTTTATTTAATTTTTATTTCCTTACCTTGCTCCTGCTCGACAACTATGTCTTCCACAGAGCTCTCAGTCGAATCTGTAAACAGTTTTATCTGAGGTTTAAAACAAAAGTCTCTAATAACACATAAATAAAATACATTCACTCTCAAAGAAAAACAGTTAGTTCTTAGGACTTACTTTCTGGAGGTGCCGGTAACTTATCCGGTGTGTCTTCAGGGGAAATGATGATAATTGGCGGAGGAGTATTCAAAGAATCTGTCGTAATTTCTGTGTTAGAAGAAAGTTCAGATGTAGTTGGGAGTTTTTCTTGTTTGGAAATAATTCGCCTTCTTAATTTGGAGTGTGGATTCCAGCCGCTGAACCCTCCAACTTGATCATTCGGGTTTACCTCTCTCATCAAATCTATAAATTGAAACATTGTCAAGGGTTAACTATAATATATATATATATATATATATATATATATTTTATTGCATTTAACATTTACTTACCATAATCTGATTGTGTCAAGATGAAATCATCAAGGTCATCAGCGGTGGGTTCTATGACAAAGAAACAAATATATATATATATATATATATATATATATAAACAATATATATAAACAAAATTTGAGAACATTCACATGCATTTAATGATACTTACTTACTTACTTACGTTTTAAGATGTCATTGTGCTTTTGTGAATTATCAGAAGAAGAAGCCACAATTTCCGAGTTTCCTGAAATATTTACCGACATTTTTTCTTGTCAGTACTGGTATTTTTCAATGTAACAAGTGTTATGGTTCAAAGACATTCAGCATTTGAAGACCCTGACACTGAGGTTAACCAATGAAACAGAGCCCCAACATTTACACACAGTATTTATACCAGAACATGACAGTGTTATCTCAACTGCAAAGACTATGTTTTTAAGACCAAAACCCTTCTTGAGTTCAAAGGTGATATGTTATCTAAGAAACAGACGTAACTGCCCCTTCCTGACATCGCCCCTAACAGTTGGATATAGAATAACTGTAACCCTGTAACTCTAAGATGAAAAAGTAAAATGTTTTAGAAAAGCTACAGGTAACTAAAATTATCATTCCTTTTTCCTAAAATGGAGTCTCTCATGATTCAAAAACAAACACATCATTGCTAGTCAATTTGTAACTTGGAAACAGTATACTGATGTTCTTTTTTTTTTCTGTTAATCTGATATTCGTCTTACCTATTTCAGCTGCCTATGTTTTTAAGACCAAAACCCTTCTTGAGTTCAAAGGTGATATGTTATCTAAGAAACAGACGTAACTGCCCCTTTCCTGACATCGCCCCTAACAGTTGTAACCCTGTAACTCTAAGATGAAAAAGTAAAATGTTTTTTAGAAAAGCTACAGGTAACTAAAATTATCATTCCTTTTTCCTAAAATGGAGTCTCTCATGATTCAAAAACAAACACATCATTGCTAGTCAATTTGTAACTTGGAAACAGTATACTGATGTTCTTTTTTTTTTTCTGTTAATCTGATATTCGTCTTACCTATTTTCAGCTGCTTTTCCAGTATGTTGACGCAGAAGCTGAAGGTTTTTCTCGTTCCATCGATGTAGTGAAGCACAATTTTTTTTAATTTACTTTTTTAGGTCTTTTCTATTTTGAACGGATTTAGACTGGCTCATATATTCAACAAATAGGTCCTGCTGTAAAGCAAAATTAACTTACAATTCTGTCAGGTTACACAGTTCCTTTATTAGGATTTCATGTGATAGGTCAACATTAAGTTGATTATACCTTTAAAAATATAAAAGGATGCATGTCTTTTTTTTGTTGTTTTGTTTTTTAGATGTATTAACGCCTGAAAAAACATACAGATTATTAATAACACCCTTAAACACACCCCTGTGTGTTTTAATTGGCTCATTTAAGGCCTTCCCCGTAACACCCTTAAACACACCCCTGTGTTTTAATTGACTCATTTAAGGTATCGCCCCTAATGACGACAACCAATCAACATCCACTGTTACGCCCCTTGGACACACCCCCCTGCCCACATGGCAACCACATGGCCCCCACCGGAAGTCCCGCCCTCACCGGAAGTCCCGCCCACCTGTCAAAATGTTTGATGAAAGGGTGCACTTAAATTCTCTTACTGCCCACACACGCATGCAAACAATGAACTGTGACGTCAGCAGCCAGAGAGCCGGTGCACACACTTGTCCAACTACCTTGCAGTCGTCTGCCAGTGAATTCCCCCAAGTAGGGTCCTGCACACTCTTACCCTCCCTTTCCTCCGGGGGGTTGACAAAGTCCAACTGCTTGGGGGGGGGGAGTAAGAATAAGGCTTGCATGTGCAGAAGCAACTCAGCATAAATGCAGACATTCAGAAGTGTGCATGACTGTGAAGTGAATGAAAAGGTGCATTTGTAAACACTATAATGTCATAACGTCTTTAATGAAGCTAAGTTCTGCATTTTTCTCAGTGTAATGCAACACATAAAGCACCATAAATTGTTTTAAATTAGTAGTTAGATAAAGATAAAGGAAAAGCCAGTTGAAAGAAAAGTGTTTTTCAGCCTACAAGGCTTCTGAACTCTGAACATTTAAGATTTAAACATGAAAGAAAAGCATTTTATTCCATATAAATACAATTAAAAAGTCTTATCATTCATAGTTTTAACAATTATGAATGCAGTTTTAGTTTGAAATAGTATATAACAATTATTGTGAGAAAACTAAATTTGTCTTCCCATATTCTAACATTTTTTCACTTTTGAAGTTGAACATAATTAAGCAGTGGGATGAAAACTAAAACATTTTAGCTTCTGCAACATGTTTTGGGGTTAAGGGAAATATTTTTTCTGTTTTTAAACTCTGCTGCTTCAGTTCTTCTTGTGGTAATTTGCTTAAATTCTAGAATACAATAAAAAGTGTTCAGTGTCTGGATAAAAGGCTGTCCAGAGAGGAAAAGGTTATAACTGTGTCATAACAACAGCGAAGCATCATGAGGGTCCAAGAGAGTAAACTGAATTATAATTTTGCTCTAAAAATGGAGTTGTATCAAAATACCCTCCAGGAGCAAGTTGAGAAGCAATTTTGTATTCAACTATGATTTTTCCAGCAACAAAGGTGATAACTAAGAGGCTCAGAGATCCAATCTTTCACATTTTAGATCTACTGGCAAAACAATTCCCAGATCTTGATGTTATTCAGAACCTTCGGACAGGTTTCATAAAATTGATGCATATACAAGTAAAACGTTTTTCTTGTTGAACATTTATTGTTGAACTTCAATATATCATAGAAGAAGCAACAGTGAAGCAGTAAAGTTAGTAAAAAAATTTTTTTTAAAAAGCTACATTTCTGTCAATATCAAAACTTTTAGCCACTAATGTAGTTTTTAATATTAGTAAAGTGGTGAAAAATATAAATCAGTTTCAGAAATAAAAAATGAAAATTTAGATTTTTTAATAAAGCATCTTAAATAACAAAGGTATAATAAATATTAAGTTGATTAATGTCTGGAGCAGTTATTATATTTTTTCCAGGCAGCTGTTCTACTCAAGCATAAGCAAAAAAAAGCTATTATTTTGAAAATATTATGGAAATACATTTGAAATGATTTTTAGATGCACTGAAATGGTTTGGACTAAATAAATGATATTGCATATAATGACTAACATGCAGTCACATGCATGTAATTAAATGCATTAATTCGGTCTGCAGGAAAAACTGAAGATAAACATGAATATGACCTCATTGTTTAAACACAAGTGCCCTCGATCACATAAAAAACTCCTGATATTAAAAGGTCCCTTGCTTTTACAATAAACATCCTTCACAATAACAGGAAATCGGATTGCAGCTTTCTCTCTGTGACTGGATGCGTACAAAGCACCAGCGTTGCTCCAGTCATGCACTGCTCTGTAGAGGTGAGGTCCCATTTTTAACAACGAAAAATAAATAAATAAATAAAAAAGCAGCGCAACGAAACAATGCTGCCACCCTCCTTGTCGAAACTTTCACAGACTCTAACAAGCTGAGTAAATAATGTATTATAACATTACTATATTATCTTACTAAAAAAAATAAGCAGTTACAATTATTCACAATTTCTGGATGTACATCAATCGCAATTGTAATTATAAATTGAATTAGAATTATAAATGCTGATTCCTGCAACATATAATGTTGTTAAAAACTATCCACCCACGTACAGATTTCTCCAGCGTTTGCTTCTTTGTCCTACTGGACCTGTTAACCCTAAACCTGATAACCATAAGGCATTTGCAATAACTGGCAACAGATCGCTTACATCCCTCCGGAGGTATTTTGGCCCACTCTTCTTTTGAGAATTGTTCTAATTCAGCCACATGCAGGGTTTTTTGGGGGCATGAACAACCCTTTAATGGTCATACCACAGCCGGACACATTTTGACTAGGCCACTCCAAAATGGGAATCAACTTGTTGGTGTGCTTTCCATAGTTTTCTTGCAGGATAATCATTATAAGCCTGAGCTTCAGCCCACGATGTTATAGTCGGACATTCTCCACCGGGGTTTCCTTTAAGAGAGCAGATTTACTGGTTCCAATAATTAAGCCACATTGTCAGGGTCCTGAAGCCACAAAGCAGCCACAGAGCATCACACTGCCACCTCCATGTTTGACTGTTAGATCTGTTGTAAAATTAACTTAACACTTCAGAAAATGAACATCATGGCAACAGTTTCCAAAATGTTCCAATTTCCGACAGCCTACAGAATTTTTTTTTAAATTGTAGAATCATAAACTCTGACTTCAACTGAGGCAAGTGAGGTGTGTAGTGCTTTAGATGTTGTTCTGAGTTCTTTAGTGACTTGGAGCACAGATTGTTGATGCTCTATTGGAGTAATTTTAGTAGGTAGGTTCCTCTCCGTTTCATGTTTTCTCCATTTGTGAATAATAACTCTCAGTCAGGTTCTCTGGAGACCCACAGTCCTCAAAAAGCTTGTTAACCCTTTACATCTTTGTTTTTCAACAAATCTTACATTTATTTAACAGATCTGTTGCGTCCTGTCGAAAAATCATTTAAGTGATTTCTTGACTGTACAAGTCTGGTATAATAACCCAGACTGGGGGTGGCTGGGGAAAAAATGTGTTTTGTTCCTAAAAATGTAACCATTGTATGAAAACGACTTGTTATATTTACTCAGGATATCATTGTCTGACATAAAAATTCGTTCGAGGATCGGAAACATTTAGTTGTGACCAAAACAAACAAAAAACAAATTTAAACACTTTTTGGCAACAATGTAAATCATTAGTAGAAGCAAACTAAACGTAACAATATGTAACATTTACGTGACACATTTAATTATCTCCACTGGCCTCTATGGGAGAGGAAGCTTGCATATTCATCAGTGGTTAAAGAAAGGTCTGACAACAGAGGTGGCCTTGTCAGAGCCCAACGACATTGTGGTCACACACGAGCCTTATTAAAGGCTCTCCTTTTTTTTTTCTCCAATGGATCCGAGCCCAAACTCATCGATTGAAAGGCTTTAGTACAAAAACCTGAAACAGGCGAGAAATGCATTTATACCGTATTCTAAATTTGATGTGTTTTTGTTTTAATGTGAATAGATGTGCATTTTTATTTTATTTCAAATGTTTCTAATTCACATTGACAAGTGATGAACTCTAGTAGATCAGAATGACAGATGTTCACAGCAGGCTCATTCACTGAAAAAAGGCATAGTTTTAGAGGCAACAGAGCTCAGAACCTTTCGTCTTTTTAAATGCCTTCATGAGTCAGCAGCCTGGTAGGGTCTGCTCAATAAGGCTTACATTATTCTCTTATGGAAAAGAAAATCCCATTACAACAACCCAGGGAGGAGCCATCCACACACCAACCTTCAGACTAGTGTTGGAGAGTAACTGAGAGGAGTCAGAAAACCTCCAGCCTTCTGTGCCTGGCGTCTCCACTCTGGTGTGGGAATCTGGGATTATCAAAGACGCTCCACCAGAGGGGGGAAAAATCCCCAAAGAAAGAGGCCGCTCTTTCCTAGATGGAGATTTTCAAAAATGGTTTGAGGTCGAAGACAAGTGGAAAGACAAAATAAATCTTCACTCAGATATTGTTTGAATATGAAGGTAGTTCCTATCCATTTGTCCCAAACAAGCTTGCCTCACCTGACCCGGCCACCAGTCGTAGACTCTGACGTCTCGCTTATCTGCTGCATTTTGATCCTCTCCATATGTTCCATGTAATTATGGATCATCTGCACAAGTAAAGGCGAAACAGAGAAGATGTCAGGGTTATAATAATGATTTACTCTGAAACATTCCCTCCTCTTTCTTTCTCCTTACCTCAGAACGCCGCTGGTGCAGAGTGTTGCATTCCTTCTTCAGTACCAGCTCATTCTCCTCTAACCTGCTGACTGAACGGGACAGGAACACTGTTCTGTTTCAGGTGGTCATTTAAAGCCATGTAAAACAAGGCAGTGCCAGGAATATAGGAAAAACCAAAAGAAGGGAATGAGCAACTCAAAACAAAAACATTAACATTATTTTAAGCTTTTGCATGATTGTTGACTTACAATTCTAAAATAATATATAAATAATATATTATAAATTCAAGTTTGGAAATAATTTCAGTCAACCGGGCCAATAATATCAGTGAGAAGGGGTTTCGGTGTTGGGTCGATGTATAAAGTGACAAAAACACATAATCCCCTATTAGTGCACTAGTTTTAGACTAAACCGCGCTGTGAGCTGCTGCTGCAGACAGAGAAGCCTGAATACTATCAGTTACAGCAGCTCCAGCATCTGCATGCTGAATGATGTCTCATTCAAGCATGGACTTTGACACAGAGGGATTTTATTTAGCTGGTTTGACTCATCAAATCCCAAGAGACTAATACGGAAGTGAACTAAGTCATGTTGCACAACTTCCTGAGTGAGAGCATGACAAATTACTGGGATGAGGCTAGAAATTCCTTTCAGCAATTAGATTTTTGATGCTGATTGTATTTACTTTATATTGGACCACCTTTAGCTTTGATTACAACACATATGAACAGTGAAAACATCTATTTGCTTTCACATTTGTTTGCTTTACCTAGTCCCCACTCCCTATAGAGGGTCAACCACTTCTCCCAGTTGTCTACAAGCTACACACATGTTCATTTTGATAGTGCTTTATTTATTTGCTTAATCATAGCCACTTGGTGTGATTTAAAAAAATTATACAGGACTTGAGTCACATTGAGCTCGATATGATCAAATCCAGATACCATTTCCTGTCACCTGATGACAAACAAGACGCCAAACTGCACCTTCAAAGTGCAGCAGCAAAAATAGTATCGGAAATTATATCAGTCCGACACTGAAGGGAAAGCAATTTACTGGTGTTATCGCTCTTATTATTAGAGAGAGAGGAAGATGATGAAATTTAGGCGCAGTGGAAACCCTGATAACAATCGACAGACAGTCACACTGCACAGTTTTCACTGACTTCTATTTGTCGTCGTTGGTCTTGAGGGAACAAAATTAGCAACAGGTGCACGTCCCGCTGAATGAACACACACCTCCGATTCAAGCTCACAACCAGTAATTTTGTCTACAACGGACAATAATCTCAAAGTCTGAAATCAGTGTAGGACAAGTAGCCACGCCTTTTTATCAACGAGAAAATGTGTTGTCCAACGCTGGTGATGAAAGCATAAGAAGCCTCCTCTATTATTAGTAAGGATTAAATAACGTATTGCGTGCCCAAACATGTTTATTTGTACACTGACTCAATTTGGTTAGTTGAACCACTAAATACAAATTTATTTTAATATGATTAATTCCAGCCCTCCACCCACACCCACTAAAAACATATACCAAGCGAAATAACAGTCACACCAACCCTATATGAAAAGACTGCTAGAAGCATTGCTTGGTCAAATGCTAATATAACAACAGGGACAATGAAGACAGTTTCTCTGGGACACCAAACTTTTTGATATGATGATATTCTATAAAAACAGCCTAAAAGCTCCTTGAGTTCTTGCATCACCGTCTCCGGGCTTACAAATATAAAGAAATACGTTCACTGACATTTGCTTTTGCCTGTGCTCCAAAATGTAATCATACACAGTTCTGCTGTGTGAAACAACCTTTTGGGGCTATGCTGCGCACAGGAGCATATCGCTTATTGAACATTGCACAAACAACTTCCTGCTCTGGAAGTAAGCACATCCACTTCTGGCTGCTTTGCCTGCCTGAAACCGGAGCAGAAAGGAAAGCAGCACAGGAGAAAGCACACATGCAGCACCAGCAGCAGGTAAAGCATTTACTGGCTCAACAAAACCAGAGCAACAAGAGGCGTTTACTGGGCTGGCTCTCTCTGGATCACGTGCCAGCTGACCACCTCCTCGGCATTATTATTCCATGAAAATTAGCTTAAGGCCAACCTTCAACTTACATATTTAGAAAATTGGAACTATAACGTCAGTGCATTGATAATATCAAAAATGGCATTCAATTACACATTCATTCTACTGGAAAGTAGAAACTAAATGTCACAGACTGAGTTGGAAGCATTGCAATGACAGTAGATTTGGGGCAGATGAGATAATCGTTACAATATAAAACAATATTTATGAAATCAAATAATTTTCCGTATATTCAGTGCTACTAGGCAGTATATGTGCACAAACATCTGGTTGAACTATAATATCTATATATAACATCTATACAGGACTTGCAAAACAAAACACAGGAGGACAGGAAACTATCACTTCCTTCATCTGTGTAAAAGCTGTTAAACGGCCTTTTCATTAGGATGTCCTAAACTGGAAATATGGTTTGTTTATAAATGTAAACATCCTGTATATAATATGCATTAGCAATATATGAATTATAAACTGGCCATTTATGAATTAAAGCAAAAACAGGGACATACCTTTAAATACATTATCAAAATACCTAAGATCCCATTTAGAAGACATGATAATTTACTAAATAAATGTAAACACACATCACCCTGTTGAAAGCACTGTGGAAAGCATGCAGGGATATATAACTTCCTGATCATCTTTAACAATCATCATCAGGTAACAATAAGATAACTGTGACAACTTTTGGCATTTCTCAGGCACATTGAGATTATGTTTAATGTTCCACTATGGCCTTGTTGACTGAACAGTAGCTGTGGACTATGACTCTGAAAACAATCAGATCAAGTACTTCAGCATCCAGAAATGGATTAATGATTCACCACAAGGAGTGGCAGTGATTTAGCTCCAACCCCTGACCAGTCAAACTGTACACTAAAAAGACTACATGTATTTTAGTGCTCAGTGAGTCAAGGAGAAATATGTATAAAAAGATGTGGTGGAAAAATGAGAGCTTCCATCTTTTTCCAAGCTTTAAGTGAATGACTCACTTTAAGCAGCTCTGCTGCTTTGTGCACTGCTCTGTCTGCAAATCCAAATTTTCCAACAAGACCGAAACTGTGAGTCAAATTCTTCTCCTGTGCCGCTTAATCCAGCAAGATATGTGCTAATACAAAGTAGCATTAGGGGAATAACACAAATCCCATAATCCTATTACCATTTTCCTACAAAGACAGAGATGACGGTTTATTAAACTGAGGATGGATGGATGGATGGATGGATGGATGGAACTTTTAGATATTTTGAATATATTTACGAACAGATAATGATTTATATTTTTGGGGATTATGACCAGTAGTGACGGTCAGCGTCTGGGTAAAACAAGACAGAATCTAAGGGTTCTTGTCTGTGTGTGTGCTTACTCTGGTCTGAATAGTTCTTGATTTTGAGTTCCAGTTGCCGTGAGTGAGACTCCATCCGGTCCACAAGGTTCTGCAGGTCCTTCTTCTCCTGCTCATGGGTGTCTTCAAATTCAATGAACTTCTACTCAGATCAAACACAGATAGACAGAGAAGGCTCCGTCATAAAAACTAGAATTCATTTGAAAGCCATCAAATCTCATTTAGCATCCACAGTTTGAAATGATTTAAGGTGAGAGTTGCTTTAATTTCCTGCTGTTTTATTGCATAGTTGCAAAGCGACTGATACAGAGGATTAACAGAATAAAGAACAATATCAGTCATCCCATTAACTGTTTTCATGCTAAATGATTATTTTCAGAATTTGGATGATATATTTCAGTTCCTTCCAGTTCCCTTCTGGGCGGACCCCTGATGGGAAAATATGTTGTATGTGTCCACTTCCTGTCCAGCTGAGCTAGCCGAGGCCCAGATGTGGTTCCCCTTCTTCCTGTTGGCACAAAGCTCTTCCTTTACTTTACAAATACTCACAAAGCCTTGTACTTCGTATGACTGCAGAGGTAAAACAAGAATTTTCCAAAATCTCAGTTGCTTTAAAAATAACTATAGTTGCATTTATTACATATTTAAAGAGAACTTGTTGTATTTGTAAATGTAACACTCTAATCATAAAAAGCCTGGGTTCCCAAAACTAACCTGGAAGCAAAATGAAATCAATGTTCTTACTTCTGACAGACAGAGCCACAAACTGGGCTCCATTTTTGTACTGGCCTAGCTAGATCCCCAAATGTACACAAAATTAATTATTTTTATGTTGTCATTAACTAGTATTCTTTCATTTTATCTCTGCATCTTTGATTGCATTTGTGTATCAACGGCAATTGAATTAGAATAGCATCAGAAAAGAGGTAATCCTGCTGTAATAGGGTCAGAGAAAATTTGCTCTCAATCCTAAATGGACATTTTGTGCAAGCTTACTTTACCACTTCACTAGATGTAATAAATCAGCACTGTGGAAAGCCTGCAGGGATATATAACTTCCTGATCATCTTTAACAATCATCATCAGGTAACAATAAGATAACTGTGACAACTTTTGGCATTTCTCAGGCACATTGAAATGCACAAAAAATTAACTAATTTTACATTCATCTGCAAGCAGCATCCTTCTTCTAGTGCACTTGGGGTCTTGTCTGTTGACACTTATTACGAAAACGGTAAAACAAAGGAAGAAAATGCAAAAATGAAGGCTGGAGGATGTTTCTAGTTTGAGAAAGGATCACATGACCTGGACGTAACCAGCAGGCCTGATGTGTCCCTTCCCACTCAGTGTTCCTCTGTGAAATGAACTAAAAATAACTGTCGCCGGACAATCTAATGAACAGCAGTTTTATGATTTTAAATGAGTTTGGATTGAATTTAATGTCTGTGGGTATTTGTGTCTGCTGTCTCCCTGCTTCTGCGTGCCTGACTATACTAACTACCGTCTGCTGTGTACTGGGCCGGTTTCCTCGCCGTGGGCCAAAGAAACAAACTGTGGCAGACGGTCCGAGTCACGTTCTTACAAAAACAGAGGCTCAGTGCAGATACCATAAACAAACACGGCCACAAGTTGGGAATTATGTTTTCTAAAACACGACACACACTTATCCTACAAGTGTGCTGTAAAGAAAATGAGCTTTCCTTTTTTAAAAGCATACATTCTGTCTCTTGTCTTTCTAGATTTTAAGCATTATTACAACAGCCTTATAGAGCTTTCAAAAGACCTAAAGAGGGCCTTGTTATTGTTCATTTGTGACATTTCATCTAGAGCTTTCAAAATACAACAATACAGGAGGAAAAGCTGGAGTCTAAAATAAAGGTGTGCAAGCTCTTCAAAGATAATAAAAAGCATCACACTAAGTCTAAAAAGCTTTATTTTACGGCTTAACTCAAAGAATAAAAGCAAAGAATACTTTTTTGAACACTTAATAATTTAACAATTAACTAAAAGCAAGAAAATTACAGTTTACAACTACTGCTGGGAAGAGGGAAGCATGCTCATGAGATTTTCATCCAGAGGCTGGGAAGATGTTTTTCATTGAGATCTAAATCATATTCTGTCTGCAGGTTACGGTTGAACCAGTGTTAACTGATGGAATTATGTTTTTACAATAGTTAGCCAGTTCTCCCCACTGCAACTCGGTAGCTTCTTAGTTTTGGTACCCAACTTTTGTTTCCTTGAGTTGTCTGCCATGGGAGTTTTGACAGCCGACGTTTAAAAATAATGTTCTACTATGTACTCATAGTCTGCTTGAAAGAATGTAGTTCTATGACTCCGATAAATAATGTCTGCCACTATGAGGATGCGTAGAGTTTTTCTGGTTTCATTAGGAATCATAATCTCTCATGTCTTAAAGAAGTCAACAAGCTCTGTAATGGAGTTTTCAGAAAATAACAAACAATGAAATTAAAATAAACATGAGATTTCAACCTTTTTATGACTACTTTCCTCCATAATTTATGAAAATACGCATCAACAAAGAGAAATAAATGGATATTTAATGTTATTTGTTAAATATTAGTTAATTAAACACCAAAGTTGCTGCAGTTTGTCGATGACATAGACAATAATAATCCAATGATATTAATACTTTTAGGTAACATGTAGATTTCATGATTTCAGACATTTTTTAATAAAATGTTTATTTTTTAAGAAGGTTACAACAGTTTTTATCCAAATTGTCCAGAATGTTCCCATCCTGACAGTCTGCAGCAATACAAGCAAGTGTGTGTTTCCTCATGTGTGCACTGTGTAAGTCAGCCAGATTCAAAACCAATCTTTGGCTGGTTCTGCCAAAAATGTTGAAGCGTCGAACTACTGCCAACTGAGCACAGGGGCTTCTCAGGAGCCAGAAAAAAAAAAATTCCCTGCATTTTCTATTGATCCTAAATGTACTCTGAAGTTAGACAAATTGTCTCTCTGCCTTGTTTTTCAGTTTTTCCCACACATTGACCGTTTAGCGGTCTGTCCCTGCATGTGTTAAGTGTGCAGACTCTGTGCAGAAGCCCCCATATGTAAATAAATCAGATTTAAACATGGCATATTCTAAAATAATGCATACATTTATTAACTACCAATTAATTACAAAGCTGTAGCATCTATTATTACCTTGGAACTAAAAGCTGTAGCACGAACAGAATATTTTTCCTTTGGCACTACACTCATGACTGAACTGAGGCCTGTTCTTGTTTCCAGTTCAGTCCCATAATATTTGCAGGAAAGTGGTAGTGGAGGACTTGCATTGGAGGCCGCTGTATTACAGTTAATCCTTATCCTACTGCTCTTATGTTCCCAGTATTCAGAGAACTTCAGTATTACCCAGTTATACTAGCAAAGAAATCCCTTTTATATTTTTCTTTACTCCTTAAAATACTATAGCACCATCACACCCCAATATCCAATGTATATTGGAGCTGATGCTCATATTATGATAGAAAAGTTAAAGTAAATGTATTTTAACAGCTGCATGGTTTTTATACCTCTCTGTTTTAGGTATTTAGACACACATAGGGTAGAGTAAAGGCCAAAAACGCTGAGTCACGTCACCTGTTCCTTCATTCTGACTCCCACAGGACTCAGATGTGACTTCACAATCTGATGCAATAACCAAAGCTCGTGTATTACTTATCTATCTGACAGAAGCTGGGCTCATTACTGTGCTATTGCCTTGACTACTTCAGCAGAAAACACATCGACTATAACTATAGAGTCCGGTGTTAGTCTTGTTTACATCCTGAGTGGGCTAGGTGGATGCTGCCACGTGTATAGGTGGATTCACCTGCCTCAGGGATACTAGGCGGCTCTCGTTAACCTCCAAAGACAAAATAAACATCTTGTTTTGTTTCTTTTCCCACTCTCTCTTTCAGCTCACCTCCTCCGCATGTTTCCTCAGCGCTTTCTCCCGCTCATACTGGGTAATGAGCTGCTCGTTGTCCTCCTTTAGCAGCTCCAGCTCCACTTCGTGCTCCTGGTTCTCCGCGAACACCGAGTCCAGGTTCTCCAGCACGGCCACCACCAGCGGCATCAGTTCCTTCACCACGTCCTCGTCATACTTGCCGATGAGCCTCTCAAACTCGCGGTAGATGGAGCTGGCCAGGCCCGAGACCCGCTCCGACATCATCGCAGATGTCCCCGGGTCGTCCTGGTACACAACTCCGTCTTCCAGCTCCATTTTTCGTCCTCTTCCCTTTCAGCAAAAAGGACCGGCCGGTGTGGGGTTTTATTCGCGTTACCCCGCCACTATGAACGCCTATATCTCCTAAATTAAAGTAGGCTTTCTTTAAACAAACGGGCACATTTGTAACGGCGGATGGATATATAAGCTACGTGGATATCTTCCTATTTATTCCTCGTTCGTCTCGTGCTGCCTTCAAATGCACTCCGAAAGGTTGGACTTCCCAAAGCATCTTTAGATAAACACAAGTGTTCAGACTAAATTCTTTTTCATTTTCCGGAAAGCACAAATACAAAATTCCGTTAGTCTTGTATCAACACATAATCTTACGTTTTATTTAATAAAATATTTTCATACAAACAAAAGATGTACAACTTCTCTTTTATTTTTCTGTTTTCTTTTTTGGGTTGGGTGCAATATTTGAATGGATTTACACTGCATGTGAAAAAGAAATGATACATCTTTATAAGCAGGAAGATAACAAATACCAAATTTCTAGCGCTCACCTTCGAACATCCCACTTACATTTCCCGCGATCTGTGAATCCACCGTCCAACAGCTGAGTCGTTGACAGGATCACGTGATGACGTCACATCACGCTAAGGTGGACCATTTGCAGTGACACACTACTGTGCTCATTGCTTTAATATTTAAGTAAAGAAGTGTCATTATTTATTCAAATTTTCATGTATGCTCATAGATTGGGCCCCTAGGTCCTAATATCACCTAAATGTCCTAAACACTGAAATCTAAACTAAAATGTATGTTTTATTTTTACTTACCTGATTAGATGATGATTGCTATGGAAGAAAAAATCATTACCATATTTCAAATGAAAAAGCAATTTCAGAAATGCTTTTTCATTTTAAGAATGTGGCTGCATTGTTTGACTCATAAATGAAATTAGTAATCAATCATCCTATTTGCATTTTAATTTTCTTCTTCAAGACTGCTCATTCCTTCACTAAATTAAAATGAAAAAGACATTTGAGATTTATTTTTCAAAATGTACCCCAGCAAATAGATACCAGAATTCAATTTGAAATGTAAAATTTGAAAATGAAAAAGCATTTCCAGAAATGCTTTTTCATTTTAAGAATGTGGCTGCGTTATTTGACCCATAAATAAAATTAGTAATCAATCATCCTATTTGCATTTTCTTCTTCAAAAATGCACATATGCCATAATCAAAAAGAAAACAAAGCAGACATTGCTTTTTCGTTTTCGTGGTCTGCCCGCAAAGTACTGCCCAGAACTCGAAAACAAAAAAGCAATCCGAGCTGCGGGCACAGCAGAGTGACGTCAGCAGCCGCTCTTCCTCAGCTCCCTGCTGACCGAGCTACCCATCTTGTTCGGTGGGAGGCGCTGTGCACGTCTGCAGTGCATTACATTGCAAACGCGCTGAGAAATTGATTGAATAGCAGCAGGACCGAGCTCAATTTGTGGCAGTGGCAGGCAGAACTGGTAGTTCCGGTGGCAGGCTGTGGCATCCTTGTGGCAGCCTTATGGCCTGGGACATCCAGCGTGTTTTTAAACATTTATTTATATATTTCTGTGAGTGACAATTCAGAATAGCCGCTCATGCTCTATAATAAACCGGCTGTTTGTGCAATAAATCGTCATCCTTTCAACACGTCACACATACACATAGTGCTATTTATTTTCCATGTCAAGTAAATACAATCACCTTATGTTATGGGTCTAAAGCTGTTTATTAAATAATAATCAATAATGAAATCATTATGTAAAGGTAACAGGCTATAACAATAATGACATCCCGTTTCCCAATAATCAGCATCAGCTTCCACAAAAACAGCGGCAACCGCATTGGCAAGCTTTTACGGCCGGTCTGCCACCTTCTGGCATCCTCGCGGAATCCCGTGCCACCGTGCGGCAAGCTGTGGCAGTTCCGGTGGCAGCTTCGGTGGCCACCGGAACTGTGGAGCTGTGGCGGAACTACCAGTTCTGCCTGCCACTGCAACAAATTGAGCTCGGTCCTGCTGCAATTCAATCAATTTCTCGGCACGTTTGCAATGTAATGCAATGCAGACGTGCCTCCCACCGAACAAGATGGGTAGCTCGGTCAGCAGGGAGCTGAGGAAGAGCGGCTGCTGACGTCACTCTTCTGCGCCCGCAGCTCGGATTGCTTTTTCGTTTTCGAGTTCTGGGCAGTACTTTGCGGACCACGAAAACGAAAAAGCAATGTCTGCTTTGTTTTCTTTTTGATTATGGCATAAAATGTGCAGTCATGAAGAAGAAAATGCAAATGCAAAGAGGATGATTGATTACTAATTTTATTTATGGGTCAAATAACGCAGCCACATTCTTAAAATGAAAAAGCATTTCTGGAAATGCTTTTTCATTTTCAAATTTTACATTTCAAATTGAATTCTGGTATCTATTTGCTGGGGCATATTTAAAAAAATAAATCTCAAATGTCTTTTTCATTTTAATTTAGTGAAGGAATGAGCAGTCTTGAAGAAAATGCAAATGCATTGATTACTAATTTAATTTTTGAGTCAAACAATGCAGCCACATTCTTAAAATGAAAAAGCATTTCTGAAATGCTTTTTCATTTGAAATATGGTAACGATTTGCTTCCATAGATTGCATGATGCCAAACAGCATTTAGCAATATACACTGCCTGGCCAAAAAAAGTCGCCACCTGGATTTAACTAAGCAAATAGGTAGGAGCCTCCCATTAGATAATAACTGCATGGGCGGTTATGTTTCAGCTGGCAACAAGTTATTTAACCCCAACTGGTGCAATGAGTTGCTTCTCATTTCTTAAACAACCATGTCAAAAGACACATCCAGTGGTCGTGGAAAAGATGTCAGTCTGTTTCAGAAGGGTCAAATTATTATTAAAGGATCAACGCATTATTAAAAACTGGAAGGATAGTGGGGACCCATCGTCTTCGAGGAAGAAATGTAAAAATCTTGTATGATAATGATTGGCGATCACTTAAACATTTGGTGAAATCAAATCAAAGGAAACCAACAGTAGAACTCCGGGCTATGTTTAATAGTGAAAGTAAGAGCTATTGGAAATATGAATATGAGAATATTATTTAATATTTTAATATTAATATTTTACCAAATAATATTTCGGTCTGTTAAGGGTTGTCCTGTGAATACCAGCCCTAATAAGGCAATGGTATTAGGACAGAATAGAAAGGTGTGAGACGAGCTCTGACATTATTGAACAGCATAAACTCTGCACATATATGGAATGAATTCACACAATTTCTTAAAATACAAGAATTTATTAACAAAAATAAGTTAACTCACAAGTCAAACACATTTTAATCAACAAACTCTTTACTATGCTAAAACAATCCAACTAAACTACCAAGCAGAATTAAAGAATAATGAAGACTAATGGACTATGTACAATATAAACAAGTTGATTAAAGATGATTAGAAATCATGACCAAAAAGAGTGATGCAACATTACCATGCAATGTTTATGTTTGAGAACCAAGGATTATCTTGAAGAATCTGGAAGTGAAGTTAAGTTAGTCTTGGAACTTAGAAAATAATCAGCAAATGTTTAGACAACCATTCACAATGCAAGATTGGATTAAATATTATTTTAATAAAATAATGTTTTGAATAATGATCTGCTGAATAAAACCAACCTCCTGGATGACTAATTCTCAACGGTGTCTAATTAACTGCCTTTATTTATTAAAATAATATTTGGAGAAATATTATTGAGTATTTTGGAAAAGAGCCAAATCTTTCTGGAGAAATGGGGCTTAATGGTGTTTACTTAGTTATCAACTCTAGCAAATGATGTTCAGGGATTATTATTCACTAGCTTGAAAACTAACAACCTTTCTGTTGACTAGCCTTAATGCTAGCACACGGGTTCTTACCGGCTGGCCGTTGGGCTAACAAAGAAGCTAGCTAAAGTGCTAAGCTAGAAGATAGTTTAGCGCCAGAATCAACACATACCTTTAAAATACCAGGGTTAAAATGCATAAGCGCTGACGGCGCGTTATGAGCAATGTTCTGGTTAAAACCACCCTTTTAATAAAGTTTATCTTAGCTTTAAAACATACAAAGAACACGAACCGGCCTGTGTGCTACAGGTAGCATGCTAGCACCAAGATAGCCAAGTTCCACAAAACAAACTTCATAACATGAAAACGTTCAGATTATTTCATCCTAACTGTTAATCTGCCCAAAACCCAACATCTGAACCTGTTGAGGGAATGTTGTCTAAGGGCGAAGTTGGAAGAAGATATCCGTCGTGAACAAAGAGTTAGCTTCCCGCTAACTTCCTCAGTTTCTTCCGATCAGAAGGTGACCAGCTGTTCGTTACCGTAAACACGTTTGCGGGCCGTAGTCTTTCCTCCAGACTCGGCTTGTCGAAACAGCTTCTCCACCGGGGCTTCTCTCGAACACCGTTTGCTTCTGTGGGGCCTCGAAGAGAAAATGTAAGCAACTCTTACACCTTAATTTCCCCGTTCATGAATGAAAATACTGGATACACAGACAGTATTCCATTCTACTTAACTTTGCATATGATCGGTGATCGTATGGCTTCCTGGGATCCAGTTGAATTTAGGTCTTTTTGCCAGCAAAAGACATTCAGCGCGCTGTGTTTCCCCTCCTGACCGGTTGGAAGAGAAAGACTTGTGGAAAGGTGGGGGCTTTTATTTGGGTAATGGCGCCACAGGAAGTCCGCAGTTACCCCCTTTTCTGGCTGTGCTGGAAGAAGGTTAATGCACTTTATTTTGAAAAGTTCCAGGAAAGTATGTACCGGAGTTTTAGTGTTGAAACCCATGTCTGTATGGTCCCAACAGAGCATTTCCACACGCACAATGCCAAGGGAACTCAAGGGGTTGGGACTGAACAGCTGTGGAGCCTTAAGAAAACCACTAATCAGTGAGGCTATCCGGAAAAATAGGCTTTAATTTGCTGGAGAGCATAAAGATTGGACTCTGGAGCAGTGGAAGAAGGTCATATGGTCTGATGAGTCCAGATTTACCCTGTTCCAGAGTGATGGAGGCGTCAGGGTAAGAAGAGAGGCAGGTGAAGTGATGCACCCATCACCATTAATCATCATGCCTAGTGCCTAATATACAAGTCTGTGGGGGCAGTGCTATGATCTGAGGTTACTGCAGTTGGTCAGGTCTGGGTTCAGCAACAGTATGTGTTGAAAGAATGAGGTCTGTTAGGTATTAATTAGTCAACTCAGAGGCAAGGAATGACACATAGTCAGTTTTTACTTGCGGCAAGGGTAGCTCTGCAGTACAGACTACAAAGTGTTGGCACCCCTCTCTCTTTATTTATACATGCTGGTTCACACACAGTTCAACAAACATTCAGGCTGTGTGTGTGTGTGTGTGTGTGTGTGTGTGTGTGTGTGTGTGTGTGTGTGTGTGTGTGTGTGTGTGTGTGTGTGTGTGTGTGTGGGGTCAGAAAGGTCCCTAGATGTTGCTGATAAAAGCATAACTCATTCCTTTCCCCATCTCCATTTCTGTGACATGTAAGGAGGGAAAGACACTTAGAGCAGACATGAGTGATAAACAATACAAAAGTTTGTATTTGGGACTGGTTTTACATTCGTTTGTATATGTAAACAACACGTTTGCAGTTTGGACAGCGATGCTCCACATCATTACAGGAATCGAGGCAAAATGGGATACAGCAGCAAAGCCAGAATCTGCGTGTGGAAAAAAGGGGAAATTGGATTCTGTTAGACTTTATTTAACTTTGGTTATTTGTATTTGTTTTTAAATAAATTTAGGCTGTGATTTATTCCTTGAACGTGTTTAACATTGAGCAGATTTTTACCCCAAGAGGGTCATCCCTCCACAGATAGCCCAGGCCAACAATCCTGGTGTGTGCTGTGTCTGAGTGATCACAGTTTGCCGGCAGTGAAGACACAAAGTCTGTCCAGGGACGTCTGTTAGTCCAGGTGCTACTACCACATGAGTCACTGAAATATACAACATACACAATCATAAAAAAATTCTTACATATTCTTTTAAAATGATTTAATGGTTCAAATGAGTTTGTTGTGATAGTTAATTCTTCCTTTGCTTTCTAATCTAACACTTATATATATATATATATATATATTTACCTTGTAAGTAGCCTAAGAAGCATAAACATTTAAAAGAATACATTTTTGAAAATGCACAAATGGTGTAGGATGCTTTCCTTTGTCTATGCAAACTGTGCGCAGTCTGTGAATAAATATGTACATGCATACATGTGTAGTGGAAGTAATCCAATATGACTGTTCAGTAATTGGTGAAATTTATGAGGCTTGGTGGTATCATGGATGGTTGAAAATAAATCAGAGAACATAAAACTATGTGGGGCTTTTCTGGATGGTTTGCCCTACAACTCTCTTGTAGTGTATCTTCCAAAAAATATTTATATTTTCTGAACATTATATTATTTTACAATGGCAAACATTAATCTACTTAACAGGATTTTATGTGAATAAATTGAGAACTTTTGTGAACAGCTATTTTCAAGTGTTTCAACACATGCCTATTCTATTCTAACATATTGTTACCATGCGGCCTTAACAGCTGGATTGCCAGTGAGAAATAATAATAATAAAGTCAGAGGAAGGTGGAAGTAGCAGTTGGTTTATTCAGGTGCATACCATTCAGCCTAACAGCATCAAGCCCCTTAAATAGGTACAGCTGATAAAGGACTAAACCATTCTTTTCATGGAATTTAACATTTCACAACTTCCAACTCGAACATACATTTTATCAAATATATACATATTCTCCCTTACCTTTTATAAATGTTTCATATTTTTTAAACCTACACACCCAAACACCATAAAACCTCACAACTACTAAGTGCACACATCCCCCACATTTTCCATGGTCTCTCCCAGAACCTATAAATGGTGTCTTTTACACAAACATTTCCTCAACTTTCAAAACAGTAGACCTTATTTGCTCTAAATAACAATTCTCCTTTCACAGACACCCACCCCACTTCTTAATGAGGAGCAGCTGTGCAGAGCCTGGAACAAAAGACTACATGCTCATTATTAAAATATTTAATAAATATTCAATAAAGAGTTAAAACTTGTGTGCAAATGATTAAGTGCAAATCCATGCATAAAGTGCAGTGCTAAATAAAGTGTTTGTTAAATTGCTAGATAAAGTGCTTTTAATAAAGTGCAAAGGTGCTCTGAAAGTGCTATGAATTACTTAAATAAGGATAGTCCAAGTAATGAAGACCTCTTCATTACATTTCCTCCCCCTTAAGAGCACAGAACTTCAGTCCTCCATCCTGGATAAGCAGTCAGCAACCACATTGGACTTCCCTGGTTTATACTGAACCGTAAAATCAAATGACTGCAGAGACAAGTACCATCCAGCGATGTGGGAATTGGCATCCCTCATGTGTCTTAACCACTGAAAGGCACGATGGTCAGTCTCTAGAATGAAGTGACGTCCCAGAAGATAATACCTGAGGCCCTTCACATGCTTCTTTCTCCACCATTGAGTACCTCTTCTCCCTGTCGAGCAGCTGCCACTCAAAAATACCACAGGCCTCCTTTCACCTTCCACCTCTTGTTGAAGGACCACTCCAAGCCCCACTCCTGAAGCGTCTGTTTGCTAGACGAATGGTTTGCTGAAGTCTTGGCTGTGTAGAACTGGATGAGTACATTCTGCTGCCTTGAGGTCTTTGAATGCTCAATAACATTCTTCTGTCCAGTGCACTTTGTTGGGGCCTGAACCCTTTGTTAGGTCAGTCAGTACAGCTGATCGGTCTGCAAAAGAAGGTACAAATGTCCTGTACCAGCACACCAAACCAAGGAATTGTCTTACCTTCTTCTTTGTGGTTGGAACTGGGAAGGCCTGAATTGCCTCCATCTTTCCAACTTGAGGTTTTATCTTCCCAAAGCCAATGACAAAGCCCAAATACTCCACTTCCCTCTGGGCTACACTCCTTGGGGTTAATAGTCAGTCCAGCCACTCTGATGCGGTGTAGCACCTCCTGCAGGTGAATCACATGCTCCTCCCAGTACTGGCTATATACTACAACATCATCCAGATATGCTGCAGAAAATGCTGACACATCTCTCAGTACATGATCCATTAAATGTTGAAATGTTGCTGGTGCACCCTGAATCCCAAATGGCATGGCTTTAAATTGGTACATACCAAAAGGAGTTTTGAAGGCGGTCAGCTCTCTTGCCTCTGGTGCCAAAGCCACTTGCCAGTATCCTTTACACAGATCAAGTGTTGTAATGTAGCTTGCTGAACCAACTTTCTTCAATAGGTCATCAACCCTGGGCATCAGGTACGGATCAAAGTTGGACATAGCATTTAAATATCTGAAATCAATACAGAATCTGAGGGAGCCATCTTTCTTTGGTACCAGCACAACTGGGCTGCACCACTCACTACTTGACTCCTCAATTATTCCCAAATCCAACATCAGCTTTATTTCTTTTTCTAGCACTGGCACCAACCGTTCTGGTATTCGATAGCTCTTTTGACGGCCAGGTGTATCTTCTTTCTCCCGAATCCTGTGTTGAACCAGTGATGTGAATCCCAGGATTTCTCCAAAAAGCGGAGGATCCTAAAGAGGATTTATGTTGCTCTGCTCAATAGGGGACAAATGAGAAAGATCAACTGAAGCACCTTCTGATGTGCTAGTTGGAAATAATTTTTCAGTCACCTCCTCATCCTTAACTGCACGCACAAATAACTCCTGGTGCACAAGCACCTGTCGACTGTGAAATTCTTTCAACAGGTTGACATGAAATGTCTGATATTTCTTAGCTCTTTCTGGCATGTGCAGTTCATGAACAACTTTACTCACTTGTTTGGTGATCTCATATGGTCCATGCCATTTTGTCAGCAGCTTGTTATCGCTGGTAGGAAGTAGTAACAGTACCTTCTGCCCTGGAAGGAAGACCCTATCTCTGGCCTTCTGATCAGGTCTTTTGATGTTGTTGAGCTGCCTTCATGTTATCCTGTGCAAATGATGCCATTTCCTGCAGTCTCTCCCTCATATTGATGACATATGCTGCAATGTTTTCACCCTCTTGCTTGGGGTCTTCCCAGCAGTCCTTCAGCAGATCCAGTGGGCCTCTCACTTGGCACCCATACAACAGTTCAAAGGGTGAGAAGCCTGTGGAAACCTGCGGAACCTCCCGGTAAGCAAATAGCAGGTAAGGGAGCCATTGGTCCCAGTCAGCCCCTGTGTCAGAGACAAACTTGGGCAGCATATATTTGAGAGTCTGGTTATATCTTCCCACTAGCCCATCTGTGTGGGGGTGATAAGGGGTGGTATTAAGTCCCTTAATCCCTAACAATTTGTACACCTGCTTCAATTATTTGGACAAAAAGTTTGTCCCACAATCTATAAGAATTTCTCTTGGTATTCCTACCCTAGAGAAAAGCTGCAGGAGACAGTTAGCAACATGGCGGGCTTTAATGGATCTAAGTGGAATGGCCTCCGGGTACCGTGTAGCATAATCACAAATTACCAATATGTAACAATAACCTCTAGAGCTCCTTTCTGATGGACCCACAATGTCCATGCCTAGCCTTTCAAAAGGTGTCTCCATGATTGGCAGTGGTTGTAGCTGAGCTCGGTCTACTCCCTTGCCTGAAGTCAACTGACACTTTTCATAAGAACTACAAAACTTAGAAATCTGAGTATACATTCCTGGCCAAACAAAATGGCTGCTGATCCTACTCAGTGTCTTGTGAAATGCCATGTGACCTCCCCAGGGAATTGAATGCCCCAGCTCCATCACTTTGTGCCTGAACTGTTGTGGGAGGGCTAAAGCTTCACACTTTCCTTTTTTCTGGTACATGATACCTCCTTTAATCATATAAACTGCCTCTTCCAGAAAGTTTACCTGGTGCTGATTAGTTCCCACGACCCCTGTCACCTTTTCAAACCAGAGTTTTAGAGTAGGATCATCCCTCTGAAGTGCCCCTAAATCTGAGGGAATGTCAAACTCAAATAGGTTATTTAGCTTAGACAACGGTGCTGTCCCCTCATCACCCGACCCTTTGAACTTATCTCTTCTTTTCTGAGCTCTAGACTTCTTAGTCTTTCCCAGCTCTGCTTCCAGAGACTCCCCAAAGAAGGGCAGCTCTTCCAGTCTTGTTTTTGTACTTTGTGCTCTTGTGACTTCATGACAGGGTTTCATTGATTCTGCTGGTATCGCTTTAAACTTAACTGAGCTCTGGGTGTCTCTGTCAGTGAGCACTTGGTCTGACTGATGTATAAGGTCAAATAGAGTGGGGATATCATTCCCAAGTAAAACTGGATATGGCAAAGAGGGGACTACCGCTACCTTTAACAGGTACGTCTGACCTCCGACTGTCAAATAAACCTCAGCTGTAGGGTAAAAATGTTCATCTCCATGCACACGACTTATTTTAGCCCCCACCCCACTTAGCTTTTCTTCTGAGATTAAGCTAGCGTGCACTAGAGACTGGAAGTATCCAAAGTCAAGCAAAGCTTCTTATTTTTACCCATTAACTAGAACAGGAACAATGCAAACTTTCTTTTCTACCATCTCTGTGGCTGGTCTTGAAACTGCACACAAAAGAGATAGCTCTGATTTCAGGGCAGGGCAAAAGTGTTGTGTATGGCCAAAGTTGTTACAATTATAACATCTTATATCTTGGAATGACGACTTGGGAAATGACTTTTTAACATGGTGAGGTCTTTGGGAGGGAAGCTGCCGTGAACTAGAAACATTTCTAGGCTGAACATGACCACACCCCTGTTCACCCCCAATGGACTTACTTGGTTGGGCATTGTGGGTCTCCCAGCCAAAATAGGTGCTCTTGCTTCCCTTCCTGGCTGTTGTGCAAACCTCTGCCAGGCCAGCTGCTTCTTTTGCTGTTTTCGGGTCAGGCTTACGTATCCAGATCTCCAACTCTGGATTAACCATTCTCAAAAACTGCTCCAGAATTGTCTGCTCAGATATTTCTTGTACAGTAGATCTTTCAAGTTTAACCCATCTTGAAAACAAGTCTTTCAATCTTACATAAAGTTCACGTCTCACCTGGTTCAACCTTCAGGGATCTGAAGCGGCGTCGATAAGTGTCAGCTGTGATCTCATACTTTGCCCCAAATTACTTCTTTCACTTTGTCATAGTTCTCTGAGTCTGCTATATCCATAAGAACAAAAGCTGTGCAAGCTTTCCCTGTCAACAGGGGGACGAGACGAACAGCCCACTCTTCTCTGGACCAGCGACACACCTGGGCCATCCTCTCAAATGTGGCCAGGAAATGTTGTCATCCACAGATAAGGGAAGACATTTTGGTTCAATTAGACCTGGTACAAAGGGCCACCTGGATGTCACCACCATCTGATTCATGTCCATATACTTCAGATGTTATGGGGGGAGGTGGTGCTTTAGAACAGTCAGGTTTATCAAATACAGCATTTACTTGAAGCTGAATTTGCTGAAATTGATGCTGCATACTTTTCCACCTTTGCTCTTGGCGAGAGAAATCTTTCTCTATCTTCCGGTCTTTGGCTGCTTGAGACTGCAAAAGAGACTTCACCAAGTCTGCCAGTTCCTCCAACCTGTCCACAGGGTTGGCTGTTGCCGGGGCCTCTAGACCAGATGAAGCTCCAACCCCTTCAGGCTCGTCCTCTTGGTCTGGCTTTTTCCCACCTCTAGTCATCATCTTCTCACTGTAGCTTGAGGATCCCTCTTCTGACACTACTTGTTACCAGGCAGCCTTCACAGCTGGATTGCCAGTGAGAAATAATAATAATAAAGTAAGAGGATGGTGGAAGTAGCAGTTGGTTTATTCAGGTGCATACCATTCAGCCATAACAGCATCAAGCCCCTTAAATAGGCACAGCTGATAAAGGACTAAACCATTCTTTACTTGGAATTTAACATTTCACAACTTCCAACTCAAACATACATTTTATCAAATATATACATATCCCCCCTTACGTTTTATAAATATTTTATATTTTTTAAACCTACACACCCAAACACCATAAAACCTCACAACTACTAATTGCATACATCCCCCACAATTTCCATGGTCTCTCCCAGAACCTATAAATGGTGTCTGGAACCCCGGGGAAGTATTTGTCCAGACACCCTGGAGAGGACACAGAAAATACTGTGAAGATGCCCAGGGGACGGCCCAGGACATGCTCTCGGCTGGCCTGGCAAAGCCTGGGGAGGAAGTGATAAAATTTGAGCTACAGGGCAAAAAGGCACATTTTCGCCATATTTTTGTGGGCTAATTTAAAACAGTAAACTGTCAACAAAAACAATGTCCATGCACATTCCGTGTTTGAAAAGACTCTTTACATTTTCAGATGAACGGTTAAAGTTAGTGAGATGTTCAAAAATTTGGATATTTGTAGAAGAATTTTTATAATTACCTATCTTTGTTTATCCTTATATATTCTTGGAAGATTTGGTTATCAGTAGAAGTTACACTTAAAAGCAGCAAATAGGAATTAGGAAAATGCAATATGTGACATTTGTGATTGAATCTATGGGTTAACTTGTGGTTAATTAAACAGAATGTGAGTTCATTAAGCAGGAACCAAGCAAACGGAAGCTGGCAAGGACAGGATATTGGAGTTAAGAAAGTTAGCATATTCCTTTGGTTTGTAACTTTGTGTATGTGTGAGTTGCAGGAAGGGGATTTGACAGTGGGTATGAAAGACTTACCTTCAAAGTGTAATTGTAAAGCCTAATACTTTTGTCTGATACTCTCCTGCTGCAACAGCAATAAATATTTCATCTTGCTATACCCAACTGGAGGTCTCACCAGATTGTTTAAAGGTTTACTTTCCACGACAAAATTGTTTTATATCCTTCTTCTTCACAATATTGTGCTTCTTTGTGTTGGTCTGTTATGTAAAACCCTTCTAAAATACATTAAACAAAAAAATGTACGAGGGTTATTGTTGGATGGGTGCAAAAACTTGTTATCACTCATGTAAAAACTTTGTGTTGCAAGGCACCTACACTATGCCTTCCTCCCTGTGTGTGTGAGATCATTGTTATCTTTGTGAGAACCAGCCTCCTTTCCGTCTCACACACACACCCTGTCTGAACTGTCTGTTGAACTGTGCATATAAATAAAGAGATAGGGTGTCAAAAACTTTGTAGTTTCACTGCAAAGTGGGCTACCCTTGCTGCAAGTAACTCTGACTGTATCGTTCTTACCTCTGAGTTGACTAAATAATACCTAACATTTTTTGGTCCTCCGAAGCCGGATTAATTCAATAACCTTATTTCTCTTTGCTTTAACAGTGACTCTGGGATCCGTGGGGGAAGCCTGACGTTGAGCGAAGCACCGCTGCACAGCCTCCATTAGCCGGAGTGGCTGAAAGTCCCGGTGTTTGTGAATTCACACCTGGCCAGTGGGTTATTGTCTTCCTCGGCGCGGGGTGACTCTCACAGGGTCCAGAGAGTCACCAAGAAGTCAACTCCGGGGTGAGACAGTTTTAAAATACAGTTCATAGGAAAAGTACTTAACAGTCGTTGGTAGTGCGTCGCCGGTAAGGACGCTGCATTCGGATGGTTTTATTCCACCGTGAAAGGAATAGTGACAAATTTGGTACAATCCCGCCGTGAAGGGGATTAAAGAAAACGACTGAGGATTATTCCCCTGCGAGGGAATAGAGTAAGCGCTATATAAATAAAAGAAGAAAAGTACTTAAAAGTCGTTGGTAGTGCGTCGCCGGTAAGGACGCTGCATTGGTATGGTTTTATTCCACCGTGAAAGGAATAGTGACAAATTAAGGTAGGGCCCTGCCAAGAAGGGGGCCAAATAAAACGACTAAGGGTTATTCCCCTGCGAGGGAATAGAATAAGCGCTATAAAAGTAAAAAGAACGGAGTAAATTGAGCTCATAAAATAACACCAAGTTAACTTAGAAAAATTACAAGGTACCTGAAACTAACTGTGTGACTGTGTTGTGTGTGTATGGAGGACTAAGCATTTTAATAGAATCATAGCAGGATTCTGCTAGTCCTGTGTTTTCTTTTGCCCAGATTAAAACTATGTACTGGTGACTTTGGAGATTCAGGTCGGATTTCATTCCAGAAAATTAACACCGCTGCAAATTAGTCGCAGTAGAAGGGCGTGTTAATGTCCTCTCCTTAAAGTCTCATGCCAGTGACCTTTTATCTGGGACATTTATACTACAATTAAACTAACATAAAACATAATGGGGAAGAAACAAAGTAAACTAATTGACTTAGAAGGGGAGGTAAAGTTTATGGAGAACTATGTAAAAGGAGCAGGTATGATCTGTCATAGATGGAATAAAAAATAAAAAACATGGGTTTTTGGGCAAATTAGATACAAAGGATGTCTTAAAATTACAAGGGGATCTAAAATGAGAAATAATGAAAACTAAAAAGAGAAAAATAACAAAGAACAATGGGGAAGTGACAGAGAAAAAGCTCTGATTTAACAGAAATATGTACACGATGGCATAAAAATACGGATTTTCAGGTAACTTAATTATCACTGAAAACCTAAAACTACATGGGGATCTTAAACTGGAGATTATGCATTCAAAAGATTCAAGAGACAATAAAAAACCTTGCCAGATTATAATTTCAAAGGGGACTTTTCAGTCCCTGAGTGCACACAGTTAAAACAGATTAAAACAAAAAGATGAATTAAAAAAAAAAAACAATAAGAGCAGCTTTTAACTGACATAGCCATAATACTGAGGCCTTAAGAAAAGCACAGGAAAAAACTTTCAGCTTAACTGAAAACAAATAAAGGGGGGCGGACTGCCACCCATCCCAGGTTAGAATACCAAGATAGCCCCAAATTATAAAGACTAAGAGATGGTTTTAGAAGACGAGGTGACAATGTGGACAACATGGAAACTGTCCAACTGGACAACCCAGTGAACAATGACTAGAGAATGGAGAACAGAATGTTGTTAAAGAAGTAATCTGAGAGTAAAAGATTTTGTAGGCAAGCATTAGTGAGAAACAGGTGCTTTAAAAATCATTCTATGGTGTTATACTACCAACAATATCATGATAAAATGCAAAAGATTCATTTTACAGGGAAATAATTCCATATTTGGCTCAGATTGTGTGCATTCTTGATTTTTCCTCTTTGAGAGAAGTTAAATTTCAGCTCTGTGAAACGACCTTGACAAAGAGATGCACCTGCCTGAAAACAAAGATAAAACTTCTGCAAACAGCAGAAGCCTGTCTCTGCTGAAAGGTCTGAAAAAAAATTGTAACTCTACCCTGCATGTGTCAAACTCAAGGTCCGCGGGCCAAAACCGAACCCCAGAGGTTTAGTGATTCTCTAGAAGTAGAGCCTTTTAATATGGTGATTGTGTGCTTGAATGTTATTTTGTCAATCAATAAGCAGTTTTGTCTACATTCTGCCACAATCTGCCTTTTGAAAATGTTTTGAATCTTGCTCTTTATGTATAAAAAAAAAATAAAATAAAATAAAAATTGGCTAAAGTCTGCAGACACAAAATGAACCTGGATTGAAGCTCTAACTATGTTTATTTAATCTGAGATCCTCTCCAAATGCAACAGTATATGTTAATCTACATGAGATACTAACAACTTCACCTACTGGTATAATATAAAGATCTGATTGAATATGTGAAACAAACAATGATGAAAGTTTTTCAACAGGTGATGCTCATCCAGGCGGAAGACAGTGTTCCTAGGAAATGCAGCTCATTCATTAACAATCAATTTTTCTCCTAAATGTGGAAGTTTTGCTGACTAATCATAGGCTGGATCTATGAAACATTATGTGCACAGAACAAATGACCAAGGTTCTGACTGACTTATGAACCTCACTGACCTGACAATGATAACATGACACCCAACAGACAACACCTTTAAGGTGGACCCACTAAGACCACCTTATTGATTCTTGGTGAATAAAAAAGAATTGAAGCGTTCAAAACAGACCTTGTGGAAACAAAAGGGGTTATGAGGAAACAATGTGCATTTTAAGAATAATAGAAGTCAAATTATGTTCAAATTTTTGCAAATAAAATTACTCTGACAGAGAAATAAGTAAGTAGTGTGTGAATGTGTGTGAATGGGAATGACTGATTTCATTGTAATGCATCTTTGAGGGACCTTAAAAGCGCTAATAAAGGTCTGATGTTCTGATGATCTTTGCCAAATTTATATCTTAATAAGGTTTCCAGAATCTTTTTCGAAAAATCATATAAAGATGGCAAAGGTTCTACCTCTATTGAAAATACTGATAACCATAAGAAAGCTCATAGACCCGTCTTGAATTTTTCCTAATTATTTTACAAACAGGTTATTTAAACTTTCATGTGGCCAAATGTCTGTATTTGACTTTCTGTTTTTGTGAAATAAATGTCTTTCATGTTATGTAAAAATTAGAGTCCTCAACAGTACCATAATAATATTAGGTCAGTTCTCTATGGTAAAACAAAAAGATTTTAACAGATGTTTAGACTTTTTCCAGTCAGGTTCAAAATGATTGAATTAGACTCAAACTTAACATAAGATTAAATTAACCTTAACAGAATTACTGGACTGGACTGAAATAGAGAAAACTTGAGTTAATTGAAACAAACTTTAGTTACTTGAACTAAATACAAAGCTGACTGAAACTGTACGGTGTATCTATAAAACAGGGTAAAACAAACTAAGATTATAAGATTATAAGATATAATATGCCTTTCATTTTTTGTGTTCATCAGTGAGTGAGTTTTTATTTTTAATTTTTAATAAGAACTAAACCAAGCATTATTTATAATAATAGCAACTACCAAAAATATTGATCTCATTTTTAAATGTAATAAGGACACTTTATAAAATATGATAAAAAAGAATAATAAGAATTTGGAAAAACAGAGGCTTTAAACCTCTGCAGGAACAGCACTGACACTGTCGAAAGTGGATCCTAATACAGGAATCTGGAAGCTCATTCTGGAGTGGATAGTCAAAGTCCATCCAAGGACACATTTAGATGAGGCAGAGGGACAAATACAGGGCTTAGCTGAGAGCAAAGAGAGCAACATGTATCCTGACCTAGCTGCTGTCCCACCTGAACTGTGGTCCCAATCATCAACTGATGTAGGACTTATAAAGGGGTTCCTACCATACAAGGTTAAAACTAATATCTGAAAAAAGGCTATCAGTCCGCCAATACCCCTTCAAGCCAGAAGCTGAAGAAGGTATTAAGTCAGTAATACAAGATATGTTGAAGTCAGGAATATTAAGAGAAGCACCTGACGCTACATGCAAGGCATATCACACGGACATCGCTATTATTATCACAGCCAAACATAACTCTAAAAAGATGTGCCCTTTAAATCCAAGTACTCTAATACCTACTGCAGAAGAATAGAGTTGGTTATGCAATAACAACCATCGATAGGATAATAGAAGCTAAATCTCTACCCAATACATGCTCAGCCCAAACAGCAGAATTATATGCTGTAGTAAGAGCATGTGAATTACATGAAGGACAAATACTTACTATATACACAGACAGCCAATACGTTTTCGGATCAGTACACCACCATGCTAAAATCTGGCAGAATAGAGGTTTTAAAACATCATCAGGAACAGAGTTAATACATTTTAATCTTTTGAAAAGATTATTATCAGCAATACAGCTACCTGGTAAAATAGCACTCTGTAAATGTAAGGCTCACCAAACAGATTCTAGCACAGAAACAAAGGGGAATACTTTTGCTGACATAACTGCAAAGAAAGCTGCAACAGAACCCCTAACACTAAAATTGACTGACCTGCTATTTATAGACATGTCAGTACTGAAAGATGCGCAACAGACAGCACCCAGTACTGAAATAAAGGCCTGGCTGAAAAGAGGGGCTGAGAAAAAAGATGATATATACCACATAGAAAACAAACCCGTTTTACCAAAAAATCTAAATAAAACGGCGGCGGTGGTGACTCATGGTAAATGCCACGTGTCACAGAGAAATATGTCACATCTGGTGAAACATCAATTCTATGCTTTAAATTTTTCTGACTATGCAAAGAATTTTTGTAGATCATGTATTATCTGCTGCAAACATAATCCACAGGGGAACATGAGACCCAAAAGAGGCCAGTTCCCAGCAGCAATTCATCCCTTTCACACGATACACATGGATTTCATAGAATTATCATGGTCAGGGGGAAAGAAATATTGTTTAGTGGTTATAGATGCATTTTCAAAGTGGGTTGAGATGTATCCTGCGAAACACTGTGATGCGCTCACGGTGGCAAAAAGTTTAGTGACACATTTCTTCCCTACATATGGTATCCCAAAAATCATAAGATCAGATAATGGGACTCATTTTGTAAATAATGTAATAGAACTGTGCTCTAAAGCATTAGGGTTTCAGTTAAAAAATCATTGTTCTTACCACCCACAATCTGCTGGGCTGGTTAAACGAACAAATGGGACAATAAAAAACAGACTGAGAAAAACAGTTGAGGAGACAGGCAGACCGTGGCCAGACTGTCTGTCTCTGGTCAAACTATGGATGAGAATAACTCCAAATCAATCTGGGCTCACTCCATTTGAAATAGTACATGGCAGACCGTTTCCTCTGCCTTCTGATATGAATGAAATAGAGAAAGCACAACAGGAAACTTAATTAGCTGAGTGGATGAACAAAATGTTGCAGACAAAAGAAGCACAAATGTCCAGTGGTCTGCCGATAACCTCTGCTCCTATCCCACAGAACGACCTGAGGCCTGAAGACCTGGTCCTGATTAAGACACTCCACAGGAAGGATTGGAGCACCCCCTGCTGGAAAGGGCCGTTTCAAGTGCTCCTGACAACGCCCACAGCTCTGAAAATAGCAGAGAGGCCTTCCTGGATCCATAAAAGCCACTGTAAGCCAGTTTTGCCGTTACAGGAGCCAAACCAACCGACGGGGTAAGCAGAAGGAAGTCCGGATTCAAAGGGGTTGGAGGACCCATATGGCCCAGCGTCTCAAACCGATGAAGAAAACAGCTGATCTGCGCCCAATTATAAAATGGCTCTCTGTAACATGTGGACAGGACTGATAAGCCTGAGCTTAATTCTGGTAGCAGGACTCTTTCTCTATCTAAAGCAGGATCCACAGGAGGGGATACTGAACCAGAAGAGATGGACATCAGACGGGACCCATCTCAGACCACTGACGGAAGGACATGACACACACCCATTTCTGCAAAATTACTGGTATCGTTATGTGTATGACACAGCCAAAACTCAAAATAAAACTGATTGTTATGTGTGTTCTATAATGCCCGTGCATTCCCAAGGCCCCACCATATATGTCAAAGCTATGAACCTCACCGAGACAAGTTGCGCCATATCAATGGGCCTGATAGGATACACAGATAAACAGTTCTTTCTTATGCCAAACCAATCTTTCATATTTAACACTTCTGGAATGTGGACAGATGAAAATCAGATCGTTGTGAATTATACACTGCGCAGTGACCAGAGATTAAATTATACCTGTGACCCAGAAAACTGCACTTGCGACAGAAAACAATGGCAACCTCTCAACATTACAGGGAAATCAGAACCATTCAAAGCATATGTAACAGACCCCGGAAACCATCGACACTGCATAAGACAAAATATTATAGGGAATCATACTCATTTTGTAGGGAATACTACGAAATGTAACTACTTCTACACTTACAGGAATAATCCTGGAAACGGCACATACTGGATAGAAGGGGTGGCATGGTTATGTGGTAATAATGCTTATTATGTACTTCCACCCAGCTGGTATGGTGTATGTGCCCCAGTTTTCACATCAGATCACACTGTGGTACTTAGTAAGCAGACTATAGTTGTACCACATAGGAGGTCAAAAAGGGAAATAGATGTTAAACCACATGACCCCATTTGGGGAACAAATGTCCCAGATGAATTTAAACTTTGGTCTAAAGATGATAAAACATTATTATCTCTCTTACCCTGGTTAGGTGTGGGCAAATTAATGCTGCGTGTGAAAACTTTAAGTTATCGATTTGGATTGTTTCTAAATAACTCCATAATAGTAGAAGAGGGTCAAAACACAGAAATAAGCGCTATGCGAGCCATGATAATTCAGAACCGCATGGCTTTGGATATTCTAACAGCATCAACGGGGGGCGTTTGTGTTCTATTGAATAACACCTGTTGCACATATATCCCAGATAATATACACTCTGCAAACATAACGGGAGCATTAAACAACCTACGGAATCTGCAAAATGTCATGGCACATGACCACCCAGATCCTAACTCTTCTTGGTTAGATTGGATGCTCACAGGGGGATGGATAAATCTGTTTAAGGTTCTCTTAGTTCCAGTAATAGCATGCATGGGCCTTCTGTGTCTCCTGTCAATATGTATTATCCCATGTTGCAAATGCATGGTACAAAGAATAGTAACTCAGTCAGTCACGGTGGCATATGCAACACTGAACCAGGTAGAAATGCACGAAAATGAAGGGGACAATTATGATGACTTGTTGTAAATAAATCACATCAAAAGCCTGAGTGTACTCATACATTGTATTTCATAAAATGACCTTACAGCAGAAAATCAAAAGAAGTTGTTGCTTAAGTGAAATGAGAAAAAGTACAATGATGACATAAACAGGGCAGATTTTTTAATTCCTTTATTATGTTTCACTGTTTTCATTAATTAAGTATTATTCTTTTGTTTTTATGATTTCAACTATTATTCTTTTATTTTTATGATTTCAAGTATTATTCTTTTATTTTTATGATTTCAAGTATTATTCTTTTATTTTTATGATTTCAAGTATTATTCTTTTATTTTTATGATTTCAAGTATTAATCAACATTTAACTTTTCATGGTCGCCGAGGGCGGCGGGGCCGTATGAGTATTTCCCACAAAATATAATCTGTTTACCGTCCATGGGTTTTCGCTCATACAGAGTATTTTTCTTACTCGTTTTTATATTAAATGTTTTTACTTGTGATAAAAGGAGGGACTGTTGGATGGGTGCAAAAGCTTGTTATCACTCATGTAAAAACTTTGGGTTGCAAGGCACCTGCACTATGCCTTCCTCCCTGTGTGTGTGAGATCATTGTTATCTCTGTGTGAACCAGCCTCCTTTCCGTCTCACACACATACACCCTGTCTGAACTGTCTGTTGAATTGTGTATATAAATAAAGAGATAGGGTGTCAAAACTTTGTAGTTTCACTGCAAAGTGGGCTACCCTTGTCACAAGTAACTCTGACTGTATCGTTCTTACCTCTGAGTTGACTAAATAATACCTAACAATCAGGGGCAGAACTAACTCATTTCAACCTATTAAAGAGAAAATGTCAGATCTGCTATTTATAGACACAGACGTGCTGAAAGACGCCCAACAGTCAGCACCCAAGACAGAAATAAAGGCCTGGCTAAAGAGAGGAGCACAGAAAAAAGATGACATCTATCAGATAGAAGATAAACCAATCCTCCCAAAACATTTATACAACACAGCGGCTACAGTGACACATTGGGAAGACCCACGTGTCAAGGGGGGAATATGTCACATCTGGTAAAGCATTAATGCTACACTATAAATGTTTCTGCTATTCAAAGAATTTTTGCAGATCATGCATAATTTGTTGCAAACACGGGGGAAGAAATATTGCCTAGTTGTAATAGATGAACCTAGTGACACATTTTTTCCCCACATATGGTATCCCACAGATTATAAGGTCAGATAATGGAACTCATTGTGTAAATAAATTAATAGAACTAAGTTCTAATGCATTAGGGTTTCAGTTAAAGATTAAGGAAAACAATGGAAGAAACAGGGAGGCCATGGCCCGAATGCCTATCCCTGGTTAAATTATGGATGAGAATAACTCCAAATCAAACTGGTCTTACTCCATTTGCCACCTACTGTACATCATTGTATGGCTCCACCCACTGTGTTCTGAGCCTGAGATCACGTGACACCAAGTTGCTGATGTGAATTTGTATTCACAAAGAAATAGTACATGACAGACTGTTTTCTCTGCCTTCTGACATGAATGAAATAGAGAAAGCACAACAGGAAACTTCATTAGCTGAGTGGATGAATAAAATGTTGCAGACAAAAGAAGAACAAATGTCCAGTGGTCTGCCGATAATCTCTGCTCCTATCCCACAGAATGACCTGAGGCCTGGAGACCTGGTCCTGATTAAGACACTCCACCGGAAGAATTGGAGCACTCCTTGGTGGAAAGGGCCGTTTCAAGTGCTCCTGACAACGCCCACAGCTCTGATAATAGCAGAGAGGCCTTCCTGGATCCATAAAAGCCACTGTAAGCCAGTTTTGCCGTTACAGGAGCCAAACCAACCGACGGGGTAGCAGAGGAAGTCCGGGTTCAAAGGAGTTGGAGGACCCATATGGCCCAGCGTCTCAAACCGATGAAGAAAACAGCTGATCTGCGCCCAATTATAAAATGGCTCCCTGTAACATGTGGACAGGACTGATAAGCTTGAGCTTAATTCTTTGTAGCAGGACTCTTTCTCTATCTAAAGCAGGATCCACAGGAGGTGATACCGAACCAGAAGAGATGGACATCAGACGGGACCCATCTCAGAACACTGACG
Source organism: Girardinichthys multiradiatus (assembly GCF_021462225.1). Classification (NCBI taxonomy): domain Eukaryota; kingdom Metazoa; phylum Chordata; class Actinopteri; order Cyprinodontiformes; family Goodeidae; genus Girardinichthys; species Girardinichthys multiradiatus. Next base: position 19,577,042 of record NC_061818.1, read on the forward strand.
GAAGAACATGACGCACATCCATTCCTACAGAATTTCTGGTATTGCCCATGGTGGCATATGCAACACTGAACTAGGTAGAAATGCACGAAAATGAAGGGGACGATTATGATGACATGTTGTAAATAAATCACATCAAAAGCCTGAGTGTACTCATACATTGTATTTCATAAAATGACCTTACAGCTGAAAATTGAAAGAAGTTGTTGCTTAAGTGAAATGAGAAAAAGTACAATGATGACATAAACAGGGCAGATTTTTAAATTCCTTTATTATGTTTCACTGTTTTCATTAAGTATTATTCTTTTATTTTTATGATTTCAAGTATTATTCTTTTTTTTTTATGATTTCAAGTATTATTCTTTTATTTTTATGATTTCAAGTATTAATCAACATTTAACTTTTAATGGTCGCCGAGGGCGGCGGGACCGTATGAGTATTTCCCACAAAATATAATCTGTTTACCGTCCGTGGGTTTTCGCTCATACAAAGTATTTTTCTTACTCGTTTTTATATTAAATGTTTTTACTTGTGATAAAAGGAGGGACTGTTGGATGGGTGCAAAAACTTGTTATCACTCATGTAAAAACTTTGTGTTGCAAGGCACCTGCACTATGCCTTCCTCCCTGTGTGTGTGAGATCATTGTTATCACTGTGTGAACCAGCCTCCTTTCCGTCTCACACACATACACCCTGTCTGAACTGTCTGTTGAATTGTGTATATAAATAAAGAGATAGGGTGTCAAAACTTTGTAGTTTCACTGCAAAGTGGGCTACCCTTGCTGCAAGTAACTCTAACTGTATCGTTCTTACCTCTGAGTTGACTAAATAATACCTAACAGTTATAAATACTAAATACCTTTGCAAGGGACTGTACCATAGTTGATATTATCAGGAATGCGTTGGTGGAGTTCTTTGTGGACAATAGCATGTAATGTTTTCACCTTGACATCAAGTTTCCATTCTGTCAGTAACTTTCATTATATAAGGAAATCCTGACCTCTAATGGATGTATAAAGAAATATACAACCTTAGTGAACCTTTTTGTGTAGGCATACAGTTATACTAAAACAGTTAGACAATGTATTTTATGGGGAAGAAAAACAAAACATAGAAGGCATTTCTGGTATATTGACATGTAAAGCAGTAATTAACTCATCTGAGGAGAAAACAGTGTTTGCACTGGCAGAGGATATAGGTGCAATAATAGTTCCATCCTCAGAGCAATGGCAGCTTTGCATGCTGATCTATTTGTCTTTGTTAGAATTTAATGAACAAGAAAAGAACAGAGGAGTCCAAGTTAGAAAATGTAACATATAATTAGATTTGGAAATAATGTTTCAGACTGCTCTATGCACTTAGGGTCAAACTGTTGCTGACAGACTAATAGGAAAGGAATGTTTTACATGGATTTGAATGGACAAACAGTATGAGATTGTGGATTTTCTGTGTTAAACGCAGTGCTTACAATGGGACTGTGTAAGTAACAAACCAAGAGAAAAAAATTTATGTTAATGCCAACAGTTCCATTTCTCCTGAGTGAGAGATTTTAATCATGCAGCAACCCATTGCAGTGGTTGTGGCTAACAAATTGAACAGAAACAAATTCACGACATATTACCATGTGAGTTTGCTGTGTGACCTAAACTATAAAAGTCTGCACTCTTGTTTTGAGACATAGCTGATAGGATCCATATGCTTTCCAGTATGTAGCTAGACCAGGTTACCTCACTTGTTGGTGCCGGAGCAAAAGCAACACCTGCAAGATAAGAGAAACAGTTCAGCAAGACAATGAAAAAAATGTCTCACAATATCATCAACATAAAGTACATAAAACTCCTTGAACAAGCACTGTTTTCAACACTTTAACACTTTTTGTCCTAAACTAAGTGGAATATGCAGTGAAATACTAGAAACTTCCATAGTGAGTCACAGGGAACCTGGTGCCTATCTCCAGCAGTTTACGGGCGAGAGGCAGGGAACACCCTGGACATATTGTCAATCCATCACAGGGCAACACAGGGACATACAGGACAAACAACCATGCACCAACTCATTCATACCTAAGGGCAATTTAGAGAGACCAATTTAATAGTCATGTTTTTGGACTGTGGGAGGAGCGGTACAGAAGATGAATGAATACTAGAAAGTTAAGAAATGACCACATACCTCCCTGGTATTCGACAGGGACAGCGGAGTAGCCTGGCTGAGTGATATAGCCAGGTTTTAAAAAAAAAAGAATTTCAAAAATGGTCTAATCTGTGGAGATATAAAATTTCACAAAAAATCAACACCATAATTTCAGAGAGGTTTTCAGAATGTGGTCTTAGGGAGCTATGCACCATTTATATAAACAAAGTACAATGTTTCTCTCGCATTGTCACTAAGTCCTCACTGGAGGTATGAGCTACCCTTTTTCCCATGAGTGCTAAAACTTTTGGAACCCCATGTTACTTTATTCTGACATTCCCCTCTTCTGACGCAGGGTCCAACCCATGCGACAATCCAGCAAAAAGTTTGTACAAAAATGTTTTAGTAACCAAGATCACATAACCTAGAACCAAAGAAATGAATTTTGACATAACTATGTGTCACTATGAATTTAACGAAAGCAACATAAAGAAAATCCAGATGTTTTTAACTGCAATTCAGTTCCATTAACAACTAAACACAAACTTTAGTTATTCAGTTCATCAATGTCTCACTTAGAAATTAGTCACATATCATCCTGATTTGTCTTGTACAAAGATGAGTATTAGATTAATGGACATCCAATGTAATTTGGATGAATAAACCCTACAAATTGAATCTAATAAATAATTCCCACCAAGTATAAAGTCATGACTCAGATTCTTTATCAAAAATATATTCCTTACTTTTGGCATATCTTGAATTGTCAGCTAGCTTAATGGCACCAGGGAAACTTTCAATCTAATAAATCACCAATGATTCTGTATGCAAAACTAATTCTTCAAACTAGTTTAAACTAATTCATTAACCTTTTAATAGTAAAACACATAAATCTAAAAGTCATCCTACATCCAAAAAACATGTTATTAAGGCAACAATCACTACAAGCATTTTGATTCTATTGTGTGTTTTGCTTTATCCCATTGTTACCAATGAAAACCTCCCTGCAATTCCTTTTGCAGGGTAACCGGGCCCTCAGCTGATGTCCTCCCTCTCGCAACTCTGGAACCTAATTAATTAGTTAGGAGATGATGGTTAATGTGTAATAAAAATAATAATATACATTATATCATACGGAGCAACTTCTCACCCAGATATATTTGAAGACAAATAGTTCGGATCTAATCGTCCAGAAGCCGCAGGCGGGGATGAGAACTCCCCTCCGTAAAATGGAAGTGGACTGAGAACAACTCTCAGGCTGGCCAGGCGTCCGTGTCCCATCCTGCGGTCTCCTTTGGCACGTTAGATCCTGTTCGTGACGCTAAAATTGTTGTGGAATTTTCTTATCAAAGTGGGTAGAAATTGACTCATAACAAGAGAAAATCCGGACTTTGTCTCAATAAGTTTTATTCAAAGGCATTCAGCGTTTGAAGACCCTGACACTGAGGTTAGTCAGTGAAACAGAGCCCCGAACGCTATTTACACACAGTATTTATACCAGAACAAGACAGTGTTATCTCAACTGCAAAGAGTCTGTGTTTTACGACCCTAGACCCTTCTCGGGTTCAAAGGTGACAAGGTTACCTAGGAACAACCATCTACTCTCCCAAAGGCATCACCCTGAAAAATGGCCTTAACCATTAAACTTCTGATAATGACTTTTACAGCTTCCTCCTCTAACACAGATGTTCACTGGAGTGAGGTAAACCAAAGGTCATACACTGTGGAATACTTACTGCAAGAATTTCCATCACAGTGGAGAAGGCTGGTTGAGCGGGAAAGCTTGGTTGAGTGGGATAGCCAGGTTGAGTGGAGAAGGCTGGTTGAGTGGGAAAGCTTGGTTGAGCGGAAAAGCCTGGTTGAGCGTACATCTCTGGCTGAGGCCCAGCACTGCCGTAATGTATGGGAGGGCCGGGATAGGGTGGAGTTACATCTTGTGGTTGGGATCCTATTTCCATCTTCTGAAATTCCCCCTGTAAAACAAATATTATATATGAAACCAAAATATATTTGCCAGAACTTTAATGATTAAAACCAGAAATTATGACCTCTTGTAATGTTTGGTAGTTTATTTGCATGACCAGAATACAAAAAGGAGCTTAGGAGTCGCTTGCTAAGTTAGAAGATTTATTAATAACAAAGAAAAACTTACAGACAGGCACTGGAAAAACAGAAAGTGGTACAGGAGCGGAATGACAGTAGTACATGGAAGCAATCATGATGAAGAATGAACAGCAGGAGTCTCTGAAGCAAATACATTGGACCAGAGATGTACTGATATAACTACCATATTAGATGTGAGAACTGTTGATTCTGCAGACATAAGGACTGCTGTAGCTGCTAAGGCTGGTGCAGTCAAAAGCTTGGAAGTCGTTTTTGCATCAATGGAGTACATGGGGCCCGCTGTTGTCATGGCACAAGTGGATGAGGGAATTGCTCTATATTGGAGACTTGGAGTAGGTTCAGGTGTTCTGAGGCGATGTGAAATGGGCTTAGCTGCACCGTGAAGACTTGAAGCGGGCCTTATTGCTGCCGCTATAGGCTGCACAGAGGAAGCTGAAAAACTTATTTTCTGCTATTGCCCACTGAAGGGCGCTAAAGGAGCAGCGGTGGGCAGCGGAGAATTCTGGGCTTGGAAAAACTGAGTAGTGGCCTGTGATGAGGAGCTAGCTTGGAACCTAGAAGCCTGAGACAAGGATGAAGACGCCAGGGCAGGAAGAGGACCGTTCAGAAGACGAGATGAGGCATCAGTCAGACTCTTTGCAAAAGCGGAGGCGTCTCAACATTGTCGTTCTCTCCTGTAGCTATGAAGTGGAACCCTGCTGACCCTGGCGGAGAAAGTGCGAGGCAATGAGCAAAGGTTTAGGCAGCAGCGTCGGACTGCTGGGCTGGGTTGCAAGGCGAGAGAGGAGCAGTTTTGCTGCAGGCTGTACCATAGAGGCACGAGCACCAGCTTGTATCCCCAAAAGGATAGATAACACTCTATCTTCTCAATAAGGCAGTGGAGAAGGTAAGATCTCTATATCATCATATAAGGTCTTTGGCTCCTCCAACTGCTACTGGATCCATTGGTGCACCTCTGTGAAGCTCCCTGAATGATTATCTGATTGGTCCAGTTGGCTGGTTCCTTCTGTCATGTTTGATAGGGTATTTGCAGGAGCAAAGCGCACACAGGAGCTTGGGAGCCACATAATAATTTAAAGGATTTAAAAGCTTTGTGTCACGGTTGTGTCACAGTTTACTTGGAATTGGACCCCAGAATGCAGACGAGCAGGCAGCGTGATGGTAAGTGAAAAAAAAGGTTTAATTACAAAAACTCACACTTAGCAGGAGGCAGGAACAAAACAAACGGGCAGGCAAGACAGACATGGCAAGATCAAAAAAAAAAAACAAGACTTGGTTAGAGAACAAGACATGAGAGCTAGACATGAGAGCTAGACATGAGCATGAGAGTGAAAGATGTTTCCGCAAAGACTAACAGAACAAGTGTGAATATATGGCGTGAAAACCAGGTGGACCTAGGAGACAGATTAGTTTGGAGCAGGTAAACTGGATAAACTTAATTAACAGAACAAAACGTGACTGGAGCAAAACAGAGACTCTTGAACACAAACTAGAAAAACATGAAGCAAAAGCATAACCAGGTCCGAAAACCAAACTTGACAAAACATGAACAAGACGACAAAACAAAAGCATGACCAGGAAAATAAACAGAAACATGATTCAAAACTTGAACAGTGAAAAACATAAGGAAAAACCCCGAAACCAAAAACCAAACAACCCTACATCATGACACTCTGTTTCCATTGCTTTTGAAAAGCCTTGGGCTTTGGAAATTTTGATACAAATTTACCTGGGTAATTTCACTTGTCCGAGACCCTATTTTCACTGGTAATTGATCCTGCTCCGGGGTTGGACTTTTCAGGTTACCCCAGGAGGGGCATGGTTATGTGCAACAAGGCATTGCACCACCAGAAGCAGTAATAGAGAAGGTCAATGTACATATTTATAATTTTATTACCATTATTTGTCACAAAAAGTAATTTTAAGATGTTTTTAAGCAAGAAAGTAGACTTCAAAACTTCATCTATGCAGTCAGTTCGTAAGGATTTAGCCTACTTTGAAATGCTCTGAGTTTATGGAGCAGCAGAGTTTCGCTTACAGATCAGTCTGGCTGCTAAGATAAGCTAAGCTAAGCTAAGCTAAACTAAGCTAATGGGGTGGTTGTAGTGGGATTTCCCCACCAACAGCTGCCTTATCCCACCCATCCACTCTGTCATTTCCCACTACCTGTTATCTGTTGGTGTATCGGCAGGAGAAGAGACCACAGTTACAGATGGAATCCTCTTGTTTAGCCATCGTCTATTCAACTGTCTACGCATCTTCTACTTTATATAAATATTTATTTATGATTAAACAATCAATGTATCAATTCCATGTACTTGTAGACTGATTATCTGTTTTTTTTAATTCCAATAATACAATTTTTACTAAAAACATTTTTTTTATTTTGTACAGTTATTGAAATTTGTTTACCTGATTAATTTAATAACAAAAGAAAAGCAGGTTTGTTAGTCATTGCTTAGTAATTATTGTAAATGAATCAAGCATTTGTAAATCAACAACTCTCAGCCAGATGCAGGTTGGTAAAAACTTAAATTTAATATAATTATTTACACTTTTCCTGCTTATGGATCCAAAGAAAAACTTACACACAGGCCCTGGAAAAACAAAACGTGGAACACGAGCAGAACAGAGGACATGGAGGTATACAGAGGAACCAGCACTGAGAGATGAAAACCAAAGATGAAATAGAGGGGTAAATGAGGAAAAAGGCATGGCAAGCCAGTGAGAGCAATCAGGTGAGAATGAGAGTGAAGGAATTAAAATGGCAACACTAAGGGAATATAAGCAAAAGGAAAATGAAGAAAGAGAGATATATTAAGAATTCCAAAACTCAAACAACTAACACTTGAGGATGATGACACCTTTCTGGTGTTGTACAGGAAGAGCAAACACATGAAAGCAAACTCATTTTAACATTAATGATTTGTGAAAATCCTCTGATGCCATTGAAACTGCTTTGTTTTGCTTTTTTTCTGACTTGCATTTGAAATAAATGAGCACTACCCCCTGTTTAAAGACTCACAACAACAACTATGTAGAAGAAGTGAGAGAACATGCTTTATAAAATGCAAACCAGATCCTACTGAATTGTTTCACCTCTGACTAAAAGGGGCATTTCATGTTTTGTGACAACTGCATTTGAAGATACCCTGAACTGACGAACTATGGTGGGGGAAAAAAAAACATAGCACGTTCACTGACCAAATTGGTGGAAAAAAAACTTTTCAACCACATCTTCTTTCCTCACAACCCACATACCCCACTTAGCTTTTAATGTGAAAGCAGATTTAACTCCAATAACCTTGCTTCAGAGTTGACACAAAAACTGTTCTTTTCACTTCAGTTTTTTTTTCTGCAAACAGATGCAGGGAACTGGGATTCTAGCTGCCCTGCTGTTGAAAGATACACCGGACAAACTCTTGACAAGTTACTTATCCCCATTACGAGGTTTATCTGAAATCACCAATTCCCTTGACCTTTAAACTGAAGTGGGAAATGTGAAGTCAAAAACCTTTCAGGTCTCATGTTTTAGATGTTTTCTGCTTGAACACATTTAATCTAAAAACACAGATCATAATTGTGCTCCTCTAAACTTGGTAACGTGGACAGATATGAAATATTTAGGACCAGTGACAGTTCTTGCATGAAAGGTGCTTGGACGAGCTCCTCCCTTTAAGAAAATGCAAGGGATGCCCCATTTTCAAAAAGGGAACATTTATTAATGTATAGGACATATACTGATTATATAGTGTTCATCTATATTCCAATGATGTGAGGCTAAGCTTCCATGTTTTTGAAGGGAACAACCTGCTGGACCAAACCAGCATTTACTGTCTTACTTTGTCTTTAAATAAAACATACTAGACAAGAACCGACCATTGGATTTTACTGAAATTACACGGAAGCATTATGCAACAAAGCAAGTTGCGCCACTGACATTTCTGTAACAGAATCTCCTTGGCCTAACAAAACCCCCATGTTCAACTATTGCCTTCTATTGTTGGTCTTAAGTAAGAGTTGGAGGAACTAAAGGAAACCTGAGGTTTTATCTTTGCCAGGTAAATTGCTCTTTAACTCAAATAAAGGCAAAGAAATTGATAAATGTGTGTTCTACCCCTTTATGCACAAAAACTACCCCAGTAACAAATACATTTACTAACTTCAATTCAGTTTTCCAACTTGAACGTAAGAAAATCCAGCTGACAAGTACAAAGGAGCACCCCATTACCCCCTCTCTGTATCGCGATTTATGGTTTATTATCACCATCCTCATGTGCATGCAACATAGAAAACATTACAATGCTGAAATTATATAATTTAATTTTTATCAGACATTTTTGCTCTTGTTTTCTGTCTGTAGTGCAGTTCCAGTCAAAGGTCTACACACACTCAATATCATCTAAGTGTCATTTAGCAAAATTAACTGCAACACATCCAATTTGTAGCAATCAAGAACCTTCTCACATAATTCTGTCTGAATGTTTGACCACTCTGCTAGTCAGAATTAGGGAACTTTTTTTTAGCTTTTTTCAAGGTACAAATCTGGCATTTAATGACAGTCCACAGATTTTTAACAGTATTGAGCTGAAGAGCATTCAGAAAGGTTAATTTTAGCCTGCTTTAACCAATCTAAAACCAGTTTTTATGTGTGTATGAGATTTGGTATCCTGTTAGAACATCCAGTTGTACAGCCACCTGACACAAACTGTCGCCATCATATTAAACAAGGAAATTGATTGGGATGTTCTCAAAAAACATTAATCGCCCTAAACTGGAAAATACTGAGACACCACGGACTGCGAGAGGGCCAACCAAGAAAGAAATCCTTGCTTTAAATCCGACACCTTCAAACTCCACTACTTTCACAGCTGCCTACATGGACAAGCCAAATGTCATCTGGAGACAAGTTAAAGATATTTGGCTCCAGTGACAAGAGGTATTTTTTCAAATTGAAAAAAAATCTAAGAACAACTCTCAAGCATGGTGGTGGCAGCATAGTGATGTGGGGCTATTTTGCTGGGAATGGTACTATTGCATTGTACAAACACACAGAATAATGAAAATGGAGAGCTACTTTCAAATTCAGCAACTTCACCTCAAATCAACCGCAAGCAAGTTCAAAACAAACAAGACAGTGAGAATACGTTGACTGACTTAAAAATCTATACAGTTGTTTGTTGTATAATTATATCACTTTGGTGGTTTTGCTATTTCTGTGCACTGTTCCCCAAAAAAGAGGTACCAACTTATATGTTGATGGCAGACGAAGCTTAGTATTAATTTTCTACCTGTTTGAACTGGTTATGTTCAAATGTTTTGATTTTTTTATGGCCAATACAAAATTACTACTCCTGTGCAATAACTTGTAGTGAATTAAATTTTTTTTGAATATACATTTAATTACATACCAACTCCTAAATTGTGCAACCTTCACATCTTTTTATTACAAAAGTTCACTTGAAAACAATTTTACCTGTGTATTTGAAATAATTTTGAACCATTAGTTATACGTAAATTTTATTTTACTACTATGATCTAACACTACTTCAAATAACAAATTTTCTCTGCAAATGCTTAATCTTTATTATAATATGAGCTGAAAATGACTAGAGAAGAGCGACAAAGTTGCACAAAATGCAAAAAACATTGAATGCAATATTCAGCAACAATAAGGAAGTAATTTATCCTGTCAGTCATTTACTTAGTTGGAAAGGCTCAGTGTTATAGGTTTTCATTGCTCAGAGCACTTTTCCCAGCTTTCCTGAGGTTGTTTATCCAATGAACAGTGGCTCAGTGCTTTCTTGGTAGCACTGCCCTGTTTCCTGGTCAATTATGCTCATTGTAGACAGGTCTACTCTATTGCTATAAAGCCTTTTTATATCTCATTGTAAATATATCCTAAATCAATTAGAAAAACATGAGCAATCCCTTCATGAAGCAGGCCCTTTCGGTAGAGCAATGTATCTGCCTCACCTTGTCTGGCTCAGGAGATACCCAAAATTAAAAATATGGCAGTAGCAGCTCAATATTATGTGAGTAGAAATAAAAAATAAGTTTAACTCACCAGTGAAGTTAATTTATAAAACAGCAACAAAAGACAAGGATAAACTGTTTACTGTTCAGTCTTACTAGTCCTGAAGGATAATGACGTGCAGCAAATCGCAGAATAAATATTAGCTGTAAAACTGATAGAAGCATCTAACTCTTCCTCTAACAGATGTGATTTACTGGAACTATGTATGGTTCCGCCCTATTTTTTTTTTCTCCTCCCATGTGACCAGGGTGAGACCACAATAAAAAGAGAAGCATATAACTTCAAAGCTTTTCAAATATACATATACAGGACACACAATTACATACCCAAAGAAAATAGAAGATATGATAGAGGGGATTTTAAAGTCTTCTTTTTGTTTCTATTCTAAACACCCGGTGTATAACCACAGTTAATTAAACCACAGTTATAACCACAGTTTGTATCTTTCCTGTCAGCTTTTTCCTGTGTCTTCATATCTGTTACTAGAGAAAGTCTTACCCAGTTTCAGTTAAGCAGGAAACTTGCAAAAGAGTGATATAAAAACAAACAATTTAATCCTTTTCTCACTTTTTAATCAAATAGAGTATATTTGCTGGCCTAAATTTGTAAATATGGTGACATTCTTCGCATATAGATTTTAAATCAAATCAATGATGGTTAAATTTCAAGTGGGTTTTGCAATCCTTTAAATAAAGATTAAATGTTACTAGCTCTTAATGCTCTACCTTCAGCACAACAATAAATACTTGTCAGTTTCAATGCTATGGACACTTTGAGCGAGCACTTTGCACGAGTGTGAATGATTGCTGTCAGTCGGGACGTCTTACATTTTACCTTTGCATACTTTTGTGTGCCAAGGTATTTGTGCTTAACTCAAAGACTGCAAGATGCACATTTCCTGTGGCTGCGGAAAAGCTCAAATCATCACCCCTCCACCAGCACGCTATATAGTTGGTTTGAAATGTTTGTGCTGATATGCTCTGCTTGTTTTATTTGACCAAATATGGTGCAAAAATATATTTAAAAAAATACTTAAAAATACAGCGCACGGGAACTGACATGGGGAAAAAAAATAATAATAATTCGAAATAATAAATCGTCCCCACGAAATACTACACACGTGGACAAAATTGTTGGTACCCCTCGGTTAATGAAAAAAAAACCCACAATGGTCACAGAAATAACTTGAATCTGACAAAGGTAATAATGAATAAAAATTTTATTAAAACGAATAAATGAAAGTCAGACATTGCTTTTCAAACATGCTTCAACAGAATTATTTAAAAAAATAATATAGGCTTGGACAAAAATGATGGTACGCCTGAAAATAATGTGACCAAAGGGACATGTTAAATCAAGGTGTGTCCATTAATTAGCATCACAGGTGTCTACATTCTTGTAATCCGTCAGTGGGCCTATATATAGGGCTACAGGTAGTCACTGTGCTGTTTGGTGACATGGTGTGTACCACACTTAACATGGACCAGAGGAAGTGAAGGAAAGAGTTGCCTCAGAAGATTAGAAATAAAATTATGGACAAGCATGTTAAAGTTAAAGGTTATTAGACCATCTCCGAGCAGCTTCATGTTCCTGAGACTACAGTTGCACATATTATTCAGAAATTTAAGATCCATGGGACTGTAGCCAACCTCCCTGGACGTGGCTGCAGGAGGAAAATTGATAACAAAACAAAGAGACGGATAATACGAACGGTAACAAAGGAGCCCAGAAAAACTTCTGAAGAGATTAAAGGTGAACTTCAAGCTCAAGGAACATCAGTGTCAGATTGCACCATACGGCGTTGTTTGCGGCAAAGTGGACTTAATGGGAGACGACCAAGGAGAACACCATTGTTGAAAACAAATCATCAAATAGCCAGACTGGAATTTGCCAAACTACATGTTGACAAACCACAAAGCTTCTGGGAGAATGTCCTATGGACAGATGAGACAAAAATTGAACTTTTTGGCAAGCCACATCAGCTCTGTGTTCGCAGACGGAAAAATGAAGCATATGAAGAAAAGAACACTGTCCCTACTGTGAAACATGGAGGAGGCTCTGTTATGTTCTGGGGCTGCTTTGCTGCATCTGGCACAGGGTGTCTTGAATCTGTGCAGGTATAATGAAATCTCAAGACTATCAAGGGATTCTAGAGAGAAATGTGCTGCCCAGTGTCAGAAAGATTGGTCTCAGTCGCAGGTCATAGGTCTTGCAACAGGATAATGACCCAAACCACACAGCTAAAAACACCCAAGAATGGCTAAGAGGAAAACATTGGACTATTCTGAAGTGACCTTCTATAAGCCCCGACCTAAATCCTATTGAGCATCTTTGGAAGGAGCTGAAACATGCCGTCTGGAAAAGACACTCTTCAAACCTGAGACAACTGGAGCAGTTTGCTCATGAGGAGTGGACCAAAATACCTGCTGAGAGGTGCAGAAGTCCAGTTATAGGAATCGTTTGATTGTAGTGATTGCCTCAAAAGGTTGTGCAACAAAATATTAAGTCAAGGGTACCATCATTTTTGTCCAGGCCTGTTTCATGAGTTTATTTTTTTAAATAATTCTGTTGAAGCATGTTTGAAAACATTGTCTGACTTTCATTTGTTCATTTTCATAGAATTTGTATTCGTTATTACCTTTGTCAGATTCAAGTTATTTCTGTGACCAGTGCGGGTTTTTCTTTCATTAACCGCTGGGTACCAACAATTTTGTCCACGTGTGTAATTGGTGCCCACAAAATATTAACTTATGCCCACGAAATATATATAATGTGTGCACTAAATACTAATTCGTTCCCACGACATAGGTACAGCATGCGCACAAAATACTAAAACAGCGCACTTTCTCAAACACATGGAGGAACAAAACAACTGGATGGACAGGGATAGTCTGATCAAGTTTTATTTGAGGCTGGGGAGGAGCTCTGTGAAAGATCCATTCATATACATATATATTATCTGTCTTGATCTGAGTGTTGTAAAATTGTACAATTTTTTTATTCTATCTAAAACATTGAAAATGTTTTCTATGGATATAAAGGCAGTGATTAGAAGATAATAACTCAACAAAAAGACAATTACGAGCATGGTGAGTTCATTGAACATCATATGTGGAATATCTAAATCCAGAACAATATCAATACCGGATCCTTACGATTCAAATCTTGAAAGATAGTGGTTTATGGATCTGTCAGATATACAGGTAATATCCTGACAAATCCAAAAACATTAGATCTGTCAAGTATCCAAACATATATCTATAAATTATCTTTGTGGATCTGAGTATTCAAAATTTTGATTTTTTTTTCTTTTTATATAACAATTATTAAAAATGTGGACTTATGAGAAGGTAATAATGCATAGATCTTTTCCAGCATCATGTTAGAGTGTGGCAGTCCCATTGTTAGAATCGCAAAAAAACAAACAAAATGGAGTGTATTAACAGCCATTAACATGAAATTGTTGAGCTAAAATTACAAAACTATCATATCCATTACATATTTGGAAATAAAAGACAAGGTTTCTTTTTCATTTGTTTTATATCATTTACGTTACTGGTCTGTTAACGGGTTATTATATTTTAAATTGGACTGGGTTTACTGTTTTTGACTTTCCAATCTCTCCTCACGTGATGCAACTCATATGCGCAAACCGGTGGCACTCGAGAAATTACAATATCAATAATAAAAAAAATTAATTAAAGTCGGTCATTCCATTTACAATTTAGATTTTTAATTTAATTTAATTTATTAGGTGCAATGCATATTAATGACATCTGCAACAGATGCAGTGGAAAATAGGCCAGATTATAGCACAACTGCTAGTTTTCATTTGCAGTCCCCAGGCAGGTCACACACAAAGGACACAGATTGAAAGATTGTGGCTTTTGAGAACTCCAAAGTCAAAGGTTCAGAAAATGTTTATATTTTGATATTGTAGGCTCAAACTTATAACCTATAAAGGCTTGACATATTTCATTTTGCATGTAACAAGGCTACATCATATTAATTTCCCCTTTTAGGTAGATTCACTGAAATGAACAAGCTTTTTCACAATAAATTTTTCCAGTAAGTACAGTTGCAAAAACAAATTAGTGCTATTGAGAAAATCAACACCAGGAATTTCTCTTTGCCTCAGTGTTTTTTAATTACCACAAGGTCAAATAAACTGAAATAATAAAAAGCAGTTAGATTGTTTTACTCAGTGGTGGAAGAAGTACTATGTTTTCACACTTAAGTACAGATACAGGAGCGACATAGTTACTAAATAAAAGTTAAAAAGTATCTACATTCAAATAAAATACACCAAGATTTTTATGGAGAACCAAGACTAAACCAGGTCTAAACCATGACTAATCGGGACTAAACCAGATCTAAGCTCAATATATTTTTTACTCCACTGCATTTTTTTACCAGATTAAAATGTAGTGGAGTAGAAAGTACAGACACTTCCTTCAAAATGTAAAAATATAAGGTATTCTTTTTTAAATTACTTTGTAATTTGTCATTTTTACTTGTATTTTTACTTTTTTGTTTGTTTCCACCACTGGTTTTACTCAGATTAATCTTTTAAACGCAAATAAAATTACATTCTGGATCATAAATAATGTCAACCACGTATTTTAGCACCTAAAAGGAAAATTACAATTTTTTTCATGGGAACAAAATAAATATACAAAATCTAAAAGACGAATAAGAAATAAACATACTAAGTGTACTTGACTGAAGTGACACAACGAGAAACAAAAATTTGGATCTCAATGCCTTTGTCTGTGGAAACAAAAATAAAAAAATGCCTTTCTCTATGGCGGTGACGTGATTACAAGCTAATCAAATGTACTGACATTTTCTTTTAAACTTCAAGAGCGGGAACCAGTGTTGCCAGGTGTACGATAATTATTGTATTCGTACGATAATTTTGCTCTCTGAACGATGTACGATCAATATTCCTAAAAAAGGCCAAATGTACGATAATTTGACCATTCCGTGAATGTGTGGTTGTAATCAGTCGTCATCAGCTTATCGCCAGAATACGATAATTATCGTATTCGTACGATAATTTTGCTCTCTGAACGATGTACGATCAATATTCCTAAAAAAGACCAAATGTACGATAATTTGACCATTCCGTGAATGTGTGGTTGTAATCAGTCGTCATCAGCTTATCGCCAAAGTCTGTCGGAGTTTTTTTGTGAACCCTGAAGGCATCTGTGTCCGGATTCGGGAACAAATGCTGGAAATTCCAGCCAATCGTCCTTTTCTAAATGTGACCTACGGAGTGACGTGATGCGTTGGCCTCAGAACAACGGCCATGATTGGCTGAATAGTCCACTGCGCCCGCCCATGATTGAGGAAAAGAAAAAAAGAAAAGAAGAAGTAGAGCTCGGCACTGTGGGGCTGCAGCTGTTGATAAATCCATTTTGTACTGAGGCCACAAAGCTGCGAGTGCCTGTTAGACGCTATTCAACACATCAACAGACTTGTTATTTTGGTTATGACGAATGTACGATAATTTCCCTCAAAATACGATAATTTTATGTCTCTAGTACGATAATCCTACATTGCTCACCTGGTAACATTGGCGGGAACAGATTGTGTTCGCGCATGCGCAGAGGATAGTCAGGGCAATTGCAAACGACAAGACAAAACTAGCTAGAGCAAACGGTGAAGAGCAAAGAAACAATGTCAGTACGTAAACGGAGATATATTCTATCAGATTCCGAACATAGTGATGTGGACACTGAGACGGATGCCGAATGAGACTCCAAAGTCAAGAGTTCCAAAGCAAGACCGTCATCTGCGCCGCTTCAGGGGCAAGCGCCATTGGTAGCAGCACCACCAACACCGGTCTCACATCAGACGAAATATGGACGTAAGTAAGCATGTTTTTATCATTTTAGATTAAATTAGCGGCTTGATGTCGGGTTGTGTACAGGTTTTACAGTACCAGTGCCTCCCTCCCGCCATAATCAGATAGGCGTTTTTCTCGGCACCTAGCTAATAGCTGAATAGTACCCGGCTAATACCTGCATGCAGCCCCAAATGAGTCTCTCACCGTCTAGCAGCATCTCCCCCTCTTCCCTACATCCCCTCATTTCCCCAGTTTCTGTGTTCTGGGTTGTTCTTAAAGTTTGAGAATATCTGTAGTTGTACCCACATGTAAAACTGCACAAAGCTGCTGTCTGAGGAGCTGAAATATTTCCACATATGACGAGCGGAACATGCCGCTATTGTAATTCAGCCATTTTAGCTCGACGAGATGTTAAGGAAAAATAATTATAATTACATCCAGGTTTTGTAAACCAGGCAGGATCAGCCTAATCCTAATCCACCCTCAAAATCCTCATCACAGTGACCATCAAGTAAAAACCTATTGAGATGACATGTGTTGTGAATCGGCTCTATATAAATAAACTAGTAGGATATGTAAATGTGTGTCTGCTTGTTTCAACTCAAAGGGTAATTACTTGGGCTAACCCAATCTCTTTTTTTTTCTCCTAGATCAATATGTAAAGTACTTGATGCAGTGTCCAACCTCGGAGTAAAAATAGAGGAAATCAGTCAAAAGATTGATGCACTGCAAGAGAAGGTCCTAACACTACCAGAAGGAGCTCAGAATATTCAATTTAAAACAAAAACTCCAAAGGCATTATCTGTAAGTCTACAGATAATGCCTTTGGAGTATTATAGTACACACCAATATTTTTGTGTACATGTCAGTTTAATAGATTTTATCCTATCTTTAGAAACAATATCAGGTGAATGTTACTGCATTAGGATCTAGGACCGTCCACATTTTTAATAATGATCCAGTTGTGGTAATCCTGAAATGTTTTATGGGGTACTTTAATAGGTTTTAATTTTGTTATTTACTGCGATGCATGACTATTCTTACAATTTGCCCTCTTTTTCAGCGAGAGATTAAAAGACTGCATTCTGCTCTTGGGGAGGACATGCAGTACAAAGGAAATGAAAGGTGAGAAAGTAACAAACAACAGTTTGTTTGGAAATAGGCTGCATAGTTAATCTGTGGCCCATTGTTTAGTACTACAGCTATGTAACAGAATAATCTCTGGTTCTGTGGACTTTGCATTGTTTCCATTGTTTGAGTAGGTTTCTTCTGGTTTCCCCATTACTAAAATAACCACAATAGGTTAATCCCTCAGCATGTGATTCTGACCATTAGCCTGGCTCAATATCTATCTGTATATTGTTGCTTCATGTGCTTGCCCATATAGCTCTTTACAGGTTCCCCCAATAGCATCAAAGTATGGGTCAAATGCAGTGGACATAAACCAGTGTGGACAATCAAGTACACCTTCATCTAAGGCTGCATGTTTTCTAATTCTTATTCAACTGATAGTGAAAGAAAGAAATTGAAACAATTGCCAAAATGAACTATACTCCATGCTACTTGTTTAAGGAGCTCCTGGCTGTTAATCACTCAAAACCCTATCCACATTTCTGTCCCAGTGACTAATACTGAGCTGTGATCAGCGGTCCAAAACACAACTGTCTGATGTCTAGCTGATGATGCATTCACTCTGGACCTCCGAAATATTGTGTCCAACTGCAAGTCAGCTTTGCAGCCTCTGCCATCTTATTCAGGTGCTTAAATTCTTCAGAAGTTCAGTTTATTTGTACTTTGCATTATACATCTGATTTAAATTATAGATTCAATTTTGATTATGATTATTCTTCTTATCTTGGACACTAGATATTGAACCTGTTTTTAAACATTTTTGCGTAGTGAAATTGTTCAAGATCAAACAAGACAGAAGACTTAAAGCCCTGACTAACAGGAGGCACAGAGTAAGGATATAACTATCCTAAGCACTGTTTTTGGACAAGATAATTCTCAGACGACATTGTTGTTCTGTCGCTTCTCCAAGATGCTAACCATGAGCATGACCTGGCCTTTTCCTCTTTAACCACCTGGTGTTATGAAAATAATTTAGACCTTAATTTGTCAAAATAAAAGAGCGTATTATAGACATGTCAATCCATTGTGCCACACAGTAGCACAAGATGCGTCAACTGTTTTATTTGTTTTGTTTTTTTTAACTCTAATTTTAGTTGAGACTTTTTCTTCATACAGGTGACAGACAACTTCTGGTAGAATAATTAAAAAAGTTTAAATGATGATTTATTTTTTATGTACTGACCAATAAATGAGACAAACTTTACAGAGCTAGTGTCAACACAGATTTGTGTCTGTTTGACCACATTTGTAAAATCAGTAAACACTTAATTGGTAAGACATTAATGCTGTAAACTTATATACACAGGACAAAGTGATATTGTGAAAATTAATATTAAGAATTTAGCATTTTCTGCATGCCTTTTTAGATATGAGGGTAAGTTTTTGAATGCAGACAGCTCAGTGTTTTGATGCAAACACGGGTGGCTTTAGAAACAGATAAATATTCTAAAATGTAGTGAAGTAAAAAAGTTCAGAAGACGATACATCCACTTAATCTTTCATTGTTTGTGTTTATACACGTTTTTATTACCAATTTTGACTTCCATTTTTGTAATTTTCCAGCTACTTAATGCACGCAAGGAGGTGGCCAGAAAGTTGCTGAGTGCTGAAGATCTACTATACATGGAAGGGGTGGTGGCGGCATTAATGAGTGACGAGGAGACTGATGAAGAGGACACCACAGTGTGGAAAGTCAGTCCACCAACGTGGAGGGCTGACAAACTCACTGATATGATCAAAAAGTGCCAGGGAGCTCTTGAGGAAAGGTTTACTTACAACTCAAGGCTGGTCCACCGTAGAGTGACCAGCGGTGTGGTCAGCCTGCGAGAGGTTCCCAACGGGATTAACCCCATGTATCTTAAAGGAATATAATATTTAAAGCGGTGTTCAAGGAACATTTTTGTATAGCGTTTAAGTGCTTACGATAGGTTGTCAGGTGTTTGTAATTCTTCTCATTTTGGTGTTAAACAAATATTGCAAAAGGTTAAAACTAAGTATTGATTTTTTTATATGCAATCTTTTTAAGAAAACTTTGAGTTTTATATAGTAAAACCATTTCAATGTTCTCTGTGTTTTGAGTGATTGTGCGTTACAATTTATGTGCCTACTCCACAGTGGTTGTTGGTTCGTGATAAACAGTAGGCTACTTCAATAAACCAAATTTTCTCTATGTAACTGTATTGTTATATTTGTATTCAAAATACTTTGCTATTGGTTAGTGGTTACGTAACAATATTACAATATAGATTCTGATCACTACAACATGACACTGTTTCAGCTGTATGTGCATGGGCCCATAGCAAATATGCAGAATTATAGAAAATGTATATAAATCTGTTTCAACTGGGAGTTTTCTACCCTCGAAGTTGTTTTTGACCTAAAAATGTAGAATATTTTTGTAATTAATAAAAAAGCTAAACTAGATATTTCAGTTTGAAATACCTGAGGCGTTACAGGAATAAATACCATCTTGCAAATGTCATGTGTAGGATGTGAAGATCCCAGATGCCATTGTTTAAGGGTTTGGGTTCACTGTAGGATATGTATCGAGATCTTCAGAAGATCCAGAGAAAATGCAAAAAAATCCAATTTGGGATCTTCTGAGAATAAAAGCTCAGCATATGTATGTATGTGTAAGGATAATGGGAAATCTTCAAAAGATGCATTCAATATACAAGGAAATGCTAATAGAGATCTTTTGAGAATGCGGGCCCAGGATATTAGCGTATACTTCAGGATGCGTGTCGAGGATCTTTGGAAAATCTGTTTAAAATGCAAGAAGATCGTGGGTGGATCCTCCGAAAATCCGCGCGTTGGAATTTATCAGTATACTCCAGAGATAAGTATCCGAAGTCCGGATATCTCCGGATGCAAAGTAGTCCCGATCCTGAACTATCCGGAATTTGAATACCTCAAGCATTTTGCATATCTTCGGATATGTCATTTATCTTTGAAAAATACGGGTTGCGTCTTCCTGGATTCCAATCCTTTTTGTCCAGTGGAAGCTACAGTGAGAAGCTGAAGAACAGCCTTTCTACTAGTGACACTTCAGCTGTATGGACTGGTCTGAGAAACCTGACTGCCTACAGGAGCCCCTCCACCCATCCTGAACAGAGTCCTCGACTGGTGAATCGTCTGAATGGCTTCTACTGCAGACATTACAAGAAGCCATTCATGCCTCAAACCATCTCGTCTACATCCCATTCAGGAACAAATTCGACCCGTAAAACAACCAACCCCCTACCTTCAGATCCTCTGCCTGCACTAAAGATCTCCGAGGAAGAGGTAAACAGGCTCTTTCAGCGCATGAAAACAAAGAAAGCTGGAGGACTTGATAACGTCTCCCCATCATGCATGAAAGCCTGTGCAAATCAACTTGCTCTGATCTTCACAAGGATCTTCACCAAATCACTGGAGAAATGTGAGGTCCCCTCCTACATCAAACAATCCACCATCATCCCGGTTCCCAAGAAACCCACCATTGTAGGATTAAATGACTACAGGCCTGTAGCCCTGACGTCTGTGGTCATGAAATCCTTTGAGCGGCTGGTGTTGAAGCACCTAAAAGACATCACAGGCCCCCTGCTGGACCCCCTGCAGTTTGCTTACCGAGCAAACAGGTCAGCAGATGATGCTGTTAACTTAGGTTTACACTTCATCCTGCAACACCTCGACCTCCCAGGGACGTACGCCAGGATCCTGTTTGTAGACTTCAGCTCGGCCTTCAACACCATCATACCAGACATCCTCCACCAGAAGCTCACCCAGCTCAACGTCCCAGCCTCCACTTGTCAGTGGATCAACAGCTTCCTGACAGGCCGACAGCAGCAGGTGAGACTGGGAAGCATCTTCTCCTGAACCAGATCAATAAGTACTGGTGCCCCCCAGGGGTGTGTTCTATCCCCACTCCTCTTCTCCCTGTACACAAATGACTGCACCTCATCGGACTCGTCCGTGAAAGTTTGCAGACGACACCACTGTCATTGGACTGATCCAGGACGGTGATGAGTCTGCATACAGACAGCAGGTGGATCGGCTGGTACACTGGTGCGGTCAGAACTACCTTGAACTGAACCCACTCAAGACTGTGGAAATGGTGGTGGACCTTCGGAGAACACCACCCTATACACCCCACTCACCATCCTCAACAACACTGTATCGGCTGTGGACCACTTCAGGTTCTTAGGAACCACCATCTCTGAGGACCTGAGATGGTCTTCGCACATAGACACTGTTCGAAAGAAGGCCCTGCAGAGACTGTACTTCCTGAGGCAACTCAAGAAGTTCAACCTTCCACAGGAGCTGCTGGTCATCTTCTACACTGCCATCATTCAGTCTGTCCTGTCTTCATCCATCTCAGTTTGGTTTGGCTCATCCACAAAACAGGACAGGTCCAGACTGCAGCGAATAATCAGGACTGCAGAGAGAATCATCAGGGCTGACCTTCCCTCCATCCAGGACATATACAGGTCAAGGGTCAGGAAAAGAGCTGGAAAAATCTCTGCAGACCCCACACACCCTGCACATAAACTGTTTAGAATACTATCCTCAGGCCGTTGTTACAGAGCACTGTTCACTAAAACCAGCCGCCACAGAGACAACTTCTTCCCCCAGGTTGTTTCTCTGATGAACATTCAATAGAGTACAGAACAACAGCATACAGATGTTGCAAATGCACCTTTTTATTTATATATTTGTATATTTTATATATGTATATTCTGTAATGCAAAAACCAGAGAGCAAAGTGTACCGGAGTCAAATTCCTTGTTTGTATGTACGAACTTGGCAATAAAGTTGATTCTGATTATATACACACAAGCACACACATCTATCTTTATGTTTACGTACACTACCGCTCAAAAGTTTTAGAACGCTTTTGTCATTTAATGGTTTTCTTTATGTTTATGACTATTTACATAGTCTTCATTCTGTCAGATATATTATATTGTATTATTTGATATTATATTGTAGCTAAGATTCAATGGGTGTATGGAATATTTTAACACATTTTTCCACCACTTTTTTTTTTATATAGCCATGAATCCAAGATCAAAAAAACAATAATACAAAATAAATGCACATTCATATCTTGGTTCTCAAAGTTCTTAAAAAACTATAAAAAACAATCCACTTTGAAACAACTTTTTAAACACGTCTTTTAATTTTTTGGGTTTTGTTTTTGCTGAAAAACTGTTCAAAAAAGATCAGTATGACAAAAAGTGACACCAATCATGCATAAAATATGGAACAACCACAATAGAAGCAAAAAAATTATTCTTTTTATTGTGACAATAAAAATAAAGACTACTCTGATTGCCTAATCCTAACTTTTAAAATGACCAATCACATATTGGAATTCACATTTCTTCAGATTTAACTTGCATAGAATTATTTTTCCTTCATGAAACTGAGTAGTTCCTTCCTTTGGAGTCGTTTTACATTCGTTTGTATATGTGAACAAGATTTTGGCAGTTTGGACAGCGATGCTCCACATCATTACAGGAATCGAGGCAAAATGGGATACAGCAGCAAAGCCAGAATCTGCGTGTGGAAAAAAGGGGAAATTGGATTCTGTTAGACTTTATTTAACTTTGGTTATTTGTATTTGTTTTTAAAGAAATTTAGGCTGTGATTTATTCCTTGAAGATGTTTAACATTGAGCAGATTTTTACCCCAAGAGGGTCATCCCTCCACAGATAACCCAGGCCAACAATCCTGGTGTGTGCTGAGTTTGAGTGATCACAGTTTGCCGGCAGTGAAGACACAAAGTCTGTCCAGGGACGTCTGTTAGTGCAGGTGTTACTACCACATGAGTCACTGAAATATACAACATACACAATCATAAAAAATGCTTACATATTCTTTTAAAATGATTCAACAATTTAAAGGAGTTTGGTATTATACAATACCGGTCAAAAGTTTTAGAATGGTTTTCCCACTTAATTGGTCTCTGTCATAATGTGTTTTTTTTTTTTTTGGTGGACCAAGAACTCCAGAAGCTCGAGGTTTTCAGGTAAGATGAGTCTTTAATGTTCATGGCTGGACACGGACAGGGTAGCAGGCGTGCACACAAACACAAACAACACATAAGGAACCAGCGGGGAACAAAGGAAACAAATGGGCTTAAATACATAACTGAACACCAGGGGGAACCAACAACAAACGTGACCAGACAATCAGGGGAAAACACAGAACAGGTGTGGGCTTGGGGTGCAGGGAGACAGAAAGCAGGACTAGACCAGGTAAAGTAACAAAACACAAACTCAAGAACTCAAAACACAAGCAGGTATGACAGTGTCTTTATTTGTATGACAATTAAAATGTAGATTCCCACCTGAGACAAGAAACTTGTGAATGAACACACATGAAATGATGTAGTAAACAGAAAGTGTGAAATAACCCTAAACATTTTTAGATTTTAGATTTTTACAACCACCCTTTGCTTTGATTACTACTTTGCTCTCTTGGCGTTCTCTCCATAAGCTTCATGAGGTGGTCACCTGAAATGGTTTTCCAAATAGTCTTAAAGAACTTCCCAGACGTTCATTGAGAGACGGCCAGAGGTTAATATTTCAGTCATCACAGCAAAGGGTGGCTACTTTAAGGATCCTAAAATATAGCATATATAAAATTATTTTACAATTTTTGGTTTGCTACATAATTGCATATGTGTTCATTCACTGTTTTGATGCCTTCATTGAGAATCTACATACAGTGTAAATAGTCATAAACATTAAATGACAAATTTGTTCTAAAACTTTCGACCGGTAGTGTATGTATAGTCAAATTCCTCCTTTTCATTTGTATATTTACATTGGAGGTAGCATGATAGACCTAAAAAAGATTTAAAAGAAATATTTTTTTTAAAATGCATATGATATTTCTTATGGTATAAGATGAAATTTACTTTGTGTGTGTGAACTGTGTGCAGTCTGTGAATAAATATGTACACGCACACGTGAAGTGGAAGTTGTCAAATATGACTGTTCAGTAACTGGCGACATTCACGAGGCTGGGTGGGATTATGGATGGCTGAAAACATAAAACTATGCGATGTTTCTGGGAATGGTTTGTCCCACAACTCAGTTGAAAGGTTTCTTAAAAAATATTTATGTACTCCAAAACATTTATGCATTTTATCATGATTTTATGTGATGGACCAACACAAAGTGCTTCACAAAGTGAAACTGTCTTAAACTGCAATTACAGCTGCTAATCTATTGGGCTGTGTCTCTTCAAGCTTTTCACAACTAAAGAATGATATTTGTGCCCATATTTCTATACAAAATTGCTCAAACTCATTCAGACTACACCGAAAGCTTCTGTGAACAGCTATTTTCAAGCAGTTCCACACATTCTGAAGCTTTAGGCCTTAACTTTGACTGCGCTACTCTGACATATGAATATGTTTTAATTTAAACCATTCCATGGTAGCTGTGGCTGTATGTTTAGAGTTGTCCTGCTGGAAGGTGAACCTTCACGTCATTCTCCAGTCGTTTGAAGCCTCTAACAGGTTTTCTTTTATGATTTCCCTGTATATTATCTCCATTCTCCTTCCTATCAACTCAGTCCAGCTTCCTGTCCCTGCTCGAGCCTCCCTACACCAGAATGCTGCCACTTCTATGTTTCATCATAGGGATGGTTTGTTGAATGTGTTGTGCAGTTTTACACCAAACATGGCATTATGCATTTAGGTTACAAAATGTTACATTTTGATTTTATCTGACCTAGGCATCTTTTTTGCTGTGTAACTTACACAGCTTGTAGGAAACTGAAATTCTCAAGTCTTTTTACAATTGCTTTCTTCTTGTTACTGTTTCAATAAAGTATATAGTAGTTTGTGGAATGCTTGACTGCCAACACTTTCTCCCACCTGAGTTGCGGATCTATGCAGCTCCTGTAGAGTTACCTCATGGCTGCTTCTTGAATTAAACCACACTTGCCCGGCCTGTTAGTTTAGGCGGACGGCCACCCCCCTCAAATTTTTGTTGAATAAACAAAAAAGTCACAATTGCCTTCCTGCTAAGTAGTGTGAATATGGCTGAACAGTGAATACAGAACATCTGTATATAGATGACTTTTGATATGTACATGTAGTTTAAATGGCTGGGTTTGATGAAGTGGTAAAATTTGGGCAGCACCCAGGGATAAAAATATTTTCATGATATTTTTCTGGGCTAATTTAACAAACGGAACTGTCATCTTAAAATAGCAATACAAACTATGTCCATGAACATTCAGTGTTTGGAGAGATTCTTTCCATTTTCAGATGAAGGGTTGTATTTAGTAAGATGTTCCAAGATTTTAATCTTGTTTTTATATCCTAACTCTGCTTTAAACTTCTCCACAACTCTGTCCCTGTCCCAGGTCATGTGTATCTTGGTTTTCATTATGCCTTATTCCCTCTTGAGATTTCTATTAATAAAAAGGTGTGAAAACCATCAATCTCCTTCCTTCTACTTCTCAATATTGCACTACTTTGTGTGGGTCTGATTCATAAAATCCCTATAAAATACACTGAAGTTCATGGCTGTAACAAGAAAATGTATGAAATTCATAAATAGTTGATAAATATAATCAGGAATGTGTTGACGGGGTTCTTTGTGGACAACAGCATGTAATGTTGACACCTTAACATCAAGTTTCCATTCTGTCAGTAACTATAGGGAAATCCTGACCTCTGGTGAATGTACAAAGAAATGTACAGCCTTCTTAACATTTGAGTAGGCATAAATTTATACTAAAACAATCCAACAACGTATTTTATGGGGAAGAAAAACAAAACACAGAAGGCATTTCTGGTATATTGACATGTAAAGCAGTAATTATCACATCTGAGAAGAAAACAGTGTTTGCACTGACAGAGGATATACAGGGGTTGGACAATGAAACTGAAACACCTGTCATTTTAGTGTGGGAGGTTTCATGGCTAAATTGGACCAGCCTGGTACCCAGTCTTCATTGATTGCACATTGCACCAGTAAGAGCAGAGTGTGAAGGTTCAATTAGCAGCGTAAGAGCACAGTTTTGCTGAAAATATTGAAAGGAACACAACATTATGGGTGACATACCGGAGTTCAAAAGAGGACAAATTGTTGATGCACGTCTTGCTGGTGCATCTGTGACCAAAATAGCAAGTCTTTGGGATGTATCAAGAGCCACGGTATCCAGGGTAATGTCAGCATACCACCAAGAAGGACGAACCACATCCAACAGGATTAACTGTGGACGCAAGAGGAAGCTGTCTGAAAGGGATGTTCGGGTGCTAACCCGGATTGTATCCAAAAAACATAAAACCACGGCTGCCCAAATCACGGCAGAATTAAATGTGCACCTCAACTCTCCTGTTTCCACCAGAACTGTCCGTCGGGAGCTCCACAGGGTCAATATACACGGCCGGGCTGCTATAGCCAAACCTTTGGTCACTCATGCCAATGCCAAACGTCTGTTTCAATGGTGCAAGGAGCGCAAATCTTGGGCTGTGGACAATGTGAAACATGTATTGTTCTCTGATGAGTCCACCTTTACTGTTTTTCCCACATCCGGGAGAGTTACGGTGTGGAGAAGCCCCAAAGAAGCGTACCACCCAGACTGTTGCATGCCCAGAGTGAAGCATGGGGGTGGATCAGTGATGGTTTGGGCTGCCATATCATGGCATTGCCTTGGCCCAATACTTGTGCTAGATGGGCACGTCACTGCCAAGGACTACCGAACCATTCTTGAGGACCATGTGCATCCAATGGTTCAAACATTGTATCCTGAAGGCGGTGCCGTGTATCAGGATGACAATGCACCAATACACACAGTAAGACTGGTGAAAGATTGGTTTGATGAACATGAAAGTGAAGTTGAACAAAACAAAACAAGAACAGAAGCTTTCTGTTAACGCCCAGATCCAACAAACAGTCCCATTCTTCTAGAGTGAGAGATTTCAATCATGCAGCAACTGTGGTTTACAAATGAGAACGAAAACAGATTCAGGACATGTTACCGTGTGAGTGTGGTGTGTGGCCTAAACCATAAAGCTCCACCCTCAGCTATTTTGATTAATAGCTTATGGAATGTCAATTTTTTTTTACATGCAACACTATGTTCCTGGACCAGGCCGCCTCACCTGCTGCTGCATCTGGGACAGGAGCAAAAGCAACACCTGCAATTTGTGAGAAACAAATCAGAAAAACAAGAAAAAATGTGTCTTTAAAAAAAAAAAACACACAAAACTCTCCATCAACAAGCACTATATTGTGTTTTCAGCAGTTTAAGGATTTTGTCCTAAACTATGTAGAATATACTGTGTAATACTATAGTTAAGAAGTGATCACATACCTCCCTGGTATCCAGCAGGGACAGCGGAGAAGTCTGGTTGAGCAGGATAGCCTGGTTGAATAGGATAGCCTGGTTGAGCAGGATAGCCTGGTTGAGCGTACATCCCTGGCTGAGGCCCGGTACCGCTATGATTCAAGGGAGGGCCGGGGTAGGGTGGAGCCGGATCCTGTGGTTGGGGTCCTTTTTCCATCTTTAGAAATCCCACCTGCAAAACAAATATGTGTGAAGCCAATATATATTTAAGGTTATTGAATAAATCCACAAACTGTGAACTTTTGTCATGTTTAGAAGGACTGGGGTTGTACAGGAACCGCAAACATGAAAGCAAACTCATTTAACATTAATGATTTGTGAAAGTCCTCTGGTGCCATTGAAAGTGCTGTATTTTTTTTTACATGCATTTTACATGAAATAAATGAGCACTCATAACCATGTGTAAGTAGAAGTGAGAGCACATACTTTATAAAATGCAAACTAGATCCCATGAAATTGTTCCTTCTTTGAGTAAAAGGAGTGTTTCATGTTTGGTGAAAAATACATTTGAGATTCCCTGAAATGAAGAACTATGGTGGAAGGAAGTAAGACACTTCAGCACCTACCCATACCAAAGTGGTGGAAACCGGACATTTTCAAACACATCCTTTTTTCTACTACCCACATGTTTTTAATGTAAAAAGCAGATTTAAGAGCAATAACCCGGTTTCAGATGACCCAAAAACTGCTTTTTTTCAGTTTTTTCCCTGTTAACAGATTCGGGATCCTGGCTGCCTTCTTGTTGAACGAGACACAGAATGAAGTTACTTACTCCCGTCCGTATTCAACTATTGCTTTATATTTTTTGTATTCACACTTGCCACTTTTGGTCCGCTTTTAACGGACCAGAGTTTGTTTCCCCCTTTGGTCCGGACCTTGTGCGCAGGTGTGAATAAACTCAAGCGAACCCTGGTCCGGACCAAATAACCGGACCGAGACCCACTTTTTGAGGTGGTCTCGGTCCGCTTCCAAACGGTCTCTGGTGCGGTTCGCTTATGGTCTGAATACAAACCGAATACAAAAAGCGTACGTCTCTTTGGACATAAAAAGCCACCGTAGCCGGTAGCAAAGGTGTGTGTTGTAAGGTAATCGTACCTGATAAACTGTGTGTTGCTTAGCAACACTACTGGCTTGTTGTGGGAGGAGACACGTCGGCGTTCAGCACGCATTGTCCGACGGGGTTCCAACATTAAAATTGGAACATCTCAAAGTCTGTGTTGAATGAGCTGAACTTCAGTCTCACAATAATATTGCAGCTGTAATAACGGCATAAATATGCAGAATAGAGGTGCTGCACGCAGCACGTCTACAGATGTTTTCCTCAATTTCCGGGTCTGAGCTCTGTCCCGCCCCCGTCATTTCTGTCCAATGGGAACAATGATCGTCACCCGCGTGACATTGTTTACAAGTAGTAGTTCAGTTGCAAAAAGTACAATGTGAAAACAAACCACACCAAATGAAAAAAATAAAGTTCGTTTTGGTCCGGACCAAACAAGCGGACCAAATGACTTTCCTGGTGTGAATACACCCTAAAAGCGTCTGTAAAGATTTTATGTTTCTTAATAGTTTCAATTGTTAACATTTGCAATCAGCGACTAAAGCAGTAGGAAATGGGAACAGTTATGCTACACCACACAGTGTAGCTACCAATTGTGCAAAGCTACTATCTTTCTGATTAACACTAATGGTTGGACTAGAAATACCTGTTAATACAATAATGACACTGCAAGATACAGCTTTTGTTTTGTCTATGCCAGGTTTTACCTTTGAAAATCTCTGGGCTTTTCTTTTGAAGGCAGGTTTTTCCTTTGGTCTACCCAGAAAGACCTGGTAGTAAAACAATTTATGAGTGTCAGCTTTGCATGACTGGGAGCAACATTGTGTGTTGCAGCATCACAGTGCCCATCCCACTATTAAGGTGGTAGAGCTTAAAATTACCCTTCAACTCCAATAAAGTCAAAGAAAAGCTGATAAATGTGCTCTTCTAATCAACAAGTTAGCTAAAATCCCCCAAAATGCACAAAAAACTACTCCAATCGCAAATAATTTTACTAAAATCCCTTGTAATACACAGAAAATACTCCAATATATAGCAGATGTTTTGATATCTTAAAGCAAAAGCACTCCACTGTCTACCTGAATTTTCTCATCAAATGTGTAAGTCTGCCTCCTCATTTTATGAGCACAAAACTATTCCACAACAGCATTAATTTGCCACAATAAAAGTCTTAGTATCAGCAAAAAGACAGAAGAGCTTTTAGATCTTTTCAATGCAACAGGTGGAATCATTGAGAGGCTGTATAAATGCATAAGTAATACAGAATCCTGAGGAGGCAGGTGAAAGAAAAGTGCAAGAGCTTCTTAAAGCATAAATGATACACATGTAAAGTCTTTTTGAGTAGTTGAGTAATTTCAGAGTAGAATTCCACTAACAGTATGTTGGGAGCAAAACCACAGATAAAAGACAGGATTGGAACAAACACAATGCAGAAGAATGCTACTTGTGATATAAATTACTTATGCGAAACAGGTGAGTGGTAGCACAAGAATCAGAAAGACAGAAAAAACATATAAACACAACAAAATAAGTTGTAACAATTTTTAAAATAGAAAAGGAAATAGAAAAAATATATTGTGAAAATGAGTGTTTGCTGTTAGTTTTTGAAAAAAACTAGTGAAGGGCTTAATTAGTTGCATCAGATGTTCTTGATGTAACTAATGAACAACTCAAATACCTGGTCTGTTCAGTTGAAAACATTGTCGGTAATTTTTAAACTTAAAGCAAAAGCGGCACCATCACTGTTTCTAGTTTCCACAGAAAAGTGAGTTCACAAAACAGTGAACTCAATGACTGACCCCATACTGACCTAACGTCATATGGCTGGTAAAATGACCTTCTCTTGTACTTTATCAAGTCTGAGAACCCCAAAGCGCCTCACACTACAATCAGTCATTCACCCATTCATACACACATTCACACACTGACAGTGGTGAACTACAATGTAGCCACAGCTGCCCTGGGGCACACTGACAGATGTGAGGCTGCCATACACAGGCACCACCGAGCCCTCTGACCACCATCAGCAAGCAAGGCGGGTAAAATGTCTTGCCCAAGAACATAACGACTGAGACAGACAGAGCGGGGGTTCGAGCCAGTAACCCACCAGCTAAAGGAGGAACCTCTACCACTGTCGTCACTGTCGCTACCGTCGCCCCAGTAGGGATGAAGAAGGTCAAGGAGGTACGGCAGGGCAAGATCATTCAAACATTTAATAACAAAAATAATAAATTTAATTGAACTCTAAAACAGGCAACCAGTGGAGTGAGGCCAGAACAGGGGTGATGTACTCTGTTTTTGGAGTACCAGTCATGAGACGTCAGCAGCTTCTTGAACCATCTGCAGATGAGAGCGCAAGCAATCACTACAACTTAAAGTCCGTTACAATAAAAGCATAGATTGTTGTTTCAAAGAGTTTCCTGGACAGGAAAGATGTCACTTTTTCCATCTGTCTTAAGTGATAAAAGGACCCTACATTTGCTCTAATGTGACTGTCCAATTTAAAATCATTGTCCAATTTAAAACCCAAGTCAGTGACAGTTGGTTTAAAATATGCTGTCAGGGGTGCCAAATCATCAGGCTTTAAAACCAGACTGAAAGATTTCCAGAGTGCAATTTTTTCCAAGAGTGATTTTAGTTGACAGCACACAATCTTCTCTAAAAGTTTTCAAATGAACGGCAGCTTAGAATTAGGTCTGTAGTTAGCCAGTAGGGATTGATCTAGACCAGGCTTCTTAAGAAGAGGTTGAACTACTGCGAGTTTAGGTTTAGCAGGGACAGAGGACAGACTACAATTTATAACGGTAACAAAATGTTGTGCAATACTGGGAAAGACCTCTTTAAAGAATCACGAAGGAAGAAGATCCCATGGGGCGCTTGATGCCTCACCACATCCTCCAAAAAAAAGTGCCACAGGATCAAAATAAATAAAAGTAGCAGAGCAAGGGGCTGAGACAGATGGGTCAGAGTCAGGAGATATAATAAGAGCCCTTGTGACGGCAACTTTTTGAAGAAAAAACATTACGAAATTATTACATATTTCAGCTGATGCTTCCAAACAGGCGTTCTGACGAGGGTTAAGAACAGGGTCAGTTGTGTTGAATAATACACAAGGGTTATGTCTGATGGATGACCTGACATTTTCAAAATATGTTTTTTTCACCCGTTCAACCGTGTTCTGGTACTGACGTCAGCACTCTTTCATGATTTGATGTGACTCCTGCAGTTTGTCCTCAGCGACATTCCCTTTCTGGCTGAGGTTTAGACTTGGACTGCCTGGTTTTTAATTGAACCACAGAGTCCAGGATTGTTTGACAAGAACAATCAGTGCTTGAAACCTTTAGTGAGTGGGGGAACAGGGCAAGATGGATTCAATCAACCATCAAGAAATGCTGGAAAAAATGTCAGGCTGCATGTGAGGACACTGAATCTTTGGACCTGAGCCATTGGACCTTCCAAAGAGGACAATTGTCCCAAGCATATCCCAAAGTCCACCTAGGCTTGGTTACAAAGAAAGTTTTAGTGCCCATCACAGTAACTGGTGGGAGGTGAAGAGTGGCCACAACACTCAAACTTATTAATATTAATGGACTGGAGGCATTTTCCCATCTGGAGTGGGCTACGATTCTTTAGGAATGCACCTGGAAGCTGGCTATGATTTACATTTGAAGAAGGCTGAAACAGCAAGTGGGTGCTCTACTGAGACGCTTGTCAAGAGCAGGGCAAATTATTTATAGCCTGTAATAGTCCTTTAAAGCTGTATTTCCTGTTTGATTTGGAAAAACCACTTGTAACATTAATTGTGTTAAGCTATTTAATTTTGTTTCGCTTGTTGCAAACGGCTGCAAGTATGTGGGCCGAATAATTTTAGGTGGAGCTGTATCTAGAATTATTCCATGAGAATTATTCCATCATGACAGATAGTCAGTGGCCAAGACCAACAAAAGAAGAAGTTAAAGGAGGAAGCAAAGAAAGTTGAGCTGCTGGCCAACATACAGGCAGACCTAAGGAGGGGGAGGACATGGAGCAAGAAGAGGAGTACTAATTTAATAACATGAAACTGGTGCCACAGTAAAAGAGTTCAGCCAAATCTCTGTAAATTGGTCTTTTTTGATGGACAGAGGGAAAAATATCTTCTGTTTCTGGATTACATGAGTAATTTTTAACTTCCTTCAGGGGATGTTTTACAGTAGCATTTTTTACAGGGTGAAGCTGGCAAGGGAAATTTACTTGCCTAAAGGGGAGTAATAAAGACCTGTTGTGCTAAATGACTAGTCTAACTACTATTAGCACTATTAGCACTATTAGCATACCGAACAATACTTTGTGTGTGACTGATTTACAGAGAAGTCAGTTGTCAATGATGCAAATCAAAAAAAAAAAATTCTGTTCCTTTTTCCATAAGGGCTGCAATTTTGGATGTTGAAGTCACAGCTGAATGGGAAAGTAAAATTTTAGAGAGCATTTCAGTTCAGTTTTCCAAATTGAAAGTCAGAAAACTTACGAGTACAAAAGGAGCATCCCACTATCCCCTCAATGTCTATCCATTACAATGCTGGAACTTTGTTGTACTCTGATTTTTCTCAGAAATGTTTGCTCTTGTTTTCTGTCTCTAATACAGTTCCAGTCAAAGGTTTACATACACCCAATATCAGCACCAATCTTTATAATTAAGGGCTCTTAATGTTCCATTTGAATTGTTTATTATTAGGATGGAATACAAATATATACATAAATATCTTTACCAGTTTAACCGTAACCACATCCAGTTTGAAGCAATCAAGAAGCTTCTGAGGTAATTCGGCCTGATGTTTGATCACTCTTCTAGAATTAGGAATCCTTTTTAAAGTGACTGGTTTCCTAGTACAGATTTGTTTAATGATAGTCCACATATTTTTAACAGGATTGTGCTCAAGAGTACGATGCCCTGGAACTGACATGGGGAAAAAAATATACAGGTTACCATGAAATACTAATTTGTTCCCACAAAATACTAATTCTTTCCCATAAATACAAATTTTTGCCCATGAAGTACTGATTTGTTCCCACAAAGTAGGCATCAAGTGACCTGTGTTGCAGGAGATGTGTAACTCACAAGTGATGGAGCTCAGTGTACAGTGGGTGTGTAAATGTCTATGTGTGCATACGTGCCGTGGTACTGTGTGCTGTCAGACTGGCACCACGAAGAAGAGTGCAGAGAGAAAAGAAGAGTGTGCATGCGGCTGTGTGTTTTGGCAGTTTGCACGACAACGACCGGGGAGGAAATTCAGCTGGCCATCATACATTTGACGTACAATCAGTGTGCAGTACAGTTATTAAAATCTCAGCTGCTTTAGCAGTCCGGTCCCTTCACTATTACAGAAGTCTCAGCCCTCATGACCCACAAGTACAGGGAGTTAACCCTGAAGTGAACAACCATTTCGTCCCTGAAGGAAGCATCTCCCCTGTGTTTCCCGACCAGGGTTAACACCTGGCTCTCAATATTCTATTTAAATTCCTCTCACTAATGAGAATTCCTTGCAATGCCAGGCTTTTTGGAACCTCTTTGTAGCTCCTCCCCAGCCTCAAATAAAACTCGATCAGACTATCCCTGTCCATCCAGTTGTTGTTTTGTTCCGTATATTTAAGAAAGTGCGCTGTTTTAGTATTTTGTGCGCACATTATACCTATGTCGTAGGAATGAATTAGTATTTCGTGCGCACGTATATATTTCGTGGGAAGAAATTAGTATTTCGGGCTGCACGGTGGCGCAGTTGGTAGCACTGTTGCCTTGCAGCAAGAAGGTCCTGGGTTCAATTCCCAGCCTGGGGTCTTTCTGCATGGAGTTTGCATGTTCTCCCCGTGCATGCGTGGGTTCTCACCGGGTACTCCAGCTTCCTCCCACAGTCCAAAGACATGCCTGTTAGGTTAACTGGTAACTCTAAATTGCCCTTAGGTGTATGAATGAGAGTTGGCAGGCCAATTGCGCACATTGATACCATGGTCAGTAAACCATTTACCAGTGGTTTTGCCACTGTGAGCAGGTGCCAGGTCGTGCTGAAAAATGAAATCTTCATCTCCATAAAGCTTTTCAGCAGATGGAAGCATGAAGTGCTCCAAAATCTCCTGATAGCTAGCTGCATTGACCCTGCCCTTGATAAAACACAGTGGACCAACACCAGCAGCTGACAAGGCAACCCAGACCATCACTGACTGTGGGTACTTGACACTGGACTTCTGGCATTTTGGCATTTCCTTCTCCCCAGTCTTCCTCCACACTCTGGCACGTTGATTTCCGAACGACATGCAGAATTTGCTTTCATTCGAAAAAAGTACTTTGGACCACTGAGCAACAGTCCAGTGCTGCTTCTCTGTAGCCCAGGTCAGGCGCTTCTGCCGCTGTTTCAAAAGTGGCTTGACCTGGGGAATGCGGTACCTGTAGCCCACTTCCTGCACACACCTGTGCACGGTGGCTCTGGATGTTTCTACTCCAGACTCAGTCCATTGCTTCCGCAGGTCCCCCAAGGTCTGGAATCGGCCCTTCTCCACAATCTTCCTCAGGGTCTTCTTTCTGTGTCTTACCCTCTTGCTTGAGGGTGTCAATAGTGGCCTTCTGGACAGCAGTCAGGTCAGCAGTCTTACCCATGATTGGGGTTTTGAGTGATGAACCAGGCTGGGAGTTTTAAAGGCCTCAGGAATCTTTTGCAAGTGTTTAGAGTTAACTCGTTGATTCAGATGATTAGGTTCATAGCTCGTTTAGAGACCCTTTTAATGATATGCTAATTTTGTGAGATAGGAATTTTGGGTTTTCATGAGCTGTATGCCAAAATCATCCGTATTAAGACAATAAAAGACCTGAAATATTTCAGTTAGTGTGCAATGAATCAAAAATATATGAATGTTAAATTTTCATCATGACATTATGGAAAATAATGAACTTTATCACAATATGCTAATATTTTGAGAAGGACCTGTATAAGAGCATTCAGGAATGTTAGTTTTAGCCTGGTCTAACCAATCTGAAATCATTTTGATGTGTGTTTGGGATTTACTGTTACCTTTTTTTTATATTGTTGTAATTAGTTAATAACAACATTTTTATTTGCCTAAAATTGTCATGTTTTATTATAATATTCATCAACTAACCAAAGGAAAAATCATAAAATTATTAAATGATCATGACATTTCAAGAAAAGTAATGGTAATGGTTTCAGCGATACTAGCCCCATATTTAATTGGTATTGGATCGATGACAAAATTCCCAGTATCACTAGTTGCTAGCCATGTTTCAACCATCTGACCCAAACCGTCATCTTCAAGTTAAAGGAAATTGATGGAGATGTTCAAATGTAACTCAAAAAACATAAAGGATCAAGATTGAGCGAAACGTGATTGAGTTTGTGGCAATTGATAAAGGTGTGTGTTTTCTAATTATACCACCCTGGAAAAGAAATGGAAACAAATAATCATATAAATCAATAAAATAGCATTCAAATCAATTAGATCCATGCCCCTGATCAGAGTATGCAAACCTTTAGAGAGAGATTAGACTAGATACAAATAGTTGTGTGGTTTTGCTATTTCTGTGGACTGTTCTCCAAAAAAGAGGTACCGACTGGTGGCAGGTGAAGCTTAGTTTTCTACCTGTTTGAACTGGTTATATAAATAAACTTGACTTGACTTGGCTACGTTCAAATGTTGACATTTTGAATTTTCTTTCATGGCCATACAAAATTACTACTTCTTAGTAATATCTGTAGTGACTTAACATTGTTCTGAATATAGAGTTAATCACAAACTAACTCCAAAATTAAGTCCTTGTGCAAACAATAACATTTTGTTTTATAAAAGTTGACTGAACTCACTATGTCCCCTTCAATTCAATTCAAATTCGAAAAATACTTTATTTATCCCAAAGGGAAAAATAAATTCTGTTGTAGCTCATATTATAAAGGTTTCTTCCCTTTTTTATTGTACTCTGTCTCTACTGACGAAGAGAAGTCAATCATAGTTATCAGGGACACATTTTTTTTATATTGTTCCCATCACTGAAATAAATAAAAAAAATAGTAACCTGTGGATTTAAATTTTTTTTGAACCTTTGGTTAACATTTTATTTTATTTTACTATCTAACATTTCTTGAAATTACACATTTTCTCAGCAAATTAGTTATTTATATTATGAGCTGAAAATGACTAGGCAAGAAGGATGAAGTTACACAAAAAAATAAAAAATAAAATAAAAAAACATTGAATGCAATAACCAGCAACAATAAGGAAGTAATTTATCCTGTCAGTCATTTACTTAGTTGGAAAGTCTGTGTTATAGGTTTCCATTGCTCAGAGCACTTTTCCCAGCTTTCCTGAGGTTGTTTGTCCAAGCAACAGTGGCTCAGTGCTTTCCTGGTAGTACAGCCCTGTTTCCTGGTCATTGCAGACAGGCCTACTTTGTTTGTACAAAGCCTTTTTGAATCCCATTCTACATTCCTCCGAAATCAGTTACAGAAACAAGAGCAATCCCCTCTCATTTATATAAAAATTCAGTACAAAACACCAAAATTAATAAACATGGCAGTAGCTGCTTAATATTATGAGTATAGAAATATAAAACAAGTTTAACTTACCAGTGAATCCGAATGAAAAAACAGCAACAAAAGAAATAGATAAACTGTTTTTCTGTTCAGTTTGTCTTGTTTTGAATGATTAACAAGTGCAACAAATCCAAGACTAAATATTTGCTGTGAAATGAATCAGGAGCATGACCATTTCCTGCTTCTTTCAGTGATTTACTGGAAATATGTATGGTTCTGCTCTACTTTTTTTTCTTTTCCCATGTGACCAGGGCCACACCGCAATAAAAAGAGAAGCAATGCCTTGTTCACTTGAAAGCTTTTCAAATATACATATATAGGAGACAAAATGATATACCCAAAGAAAATCTAAGATAGTCTTTTAAGGCAATTTCCCCTTTTTAGCTATTTTTGCTTTTTAGCTGAATTTTCAGCCAAATCTATGAGTTAAAAAACACAATGCAAATAACAACTGTATGATCCAAATATCACAGTTGAATATTTTATTTAAAAATAACCACAGCTTATTTCTGTCCTGTAAACTTCCTTCTATGGCTTCGCATCTGTTAGTGGAGACAGTTTCACCCATTTCAGTTAAGCAGGATACATGCAAGAGTGATTTAAAGACAAACAATTTAATCCTTTCCACACGTTTTAATCAAATAGAATACATTCGCTGCCCTAAATTTCTGAATAAGGTTGAAACCCATGACATTCTTTACACATAGATTCCAAATAAAATCAGATCACTGATAGTAAAATTTTAAGTGGATTTCACAATCTTTTATAAAGAGATGACACGTTCTTTATAGCTCTTAGTGCTCCGACTCTTGCACAACAATAGATACGTGTCAGTTTCTTTGCTATGTACACAACTTTGAGCACTTTGAGTGAGGGTCAATGATTCATTTTTCTCCACATGATTTTCCATTGATAACATAAAAGAAAGAGACAGAGGATCTTCAGAGGTCACAGGACTGTCATGGGAACATTATGCAAACACCTAGACTAACCTGAAATGCAAAATACACTAGTTTCTGTTTCTGTTATGATTTGGGGTTGTTTGGTTTCTGGTTTCTGGTTTTTTTCCTTATGTTTTTCACTGCTCCAGTCTTTAATCATGTCTCTGTTTATTATTTTCCTAGTCATGCTTTAGTTTTTGTCTTCTAGTTCATGTGCGGTCAAGTTAAGTTTTTGGATCTGGTTATGCTTTTGTTTCATGTGTTTCTAGTTATATTTCTATTAGTTTGTTTCCTTGGATTTGCCTTCTGTTCAAGCCATGTTTTGCTCCAGTCACGTTTTGTTCTGTCAATTAAGTTTATTCGGTTCACCTGCACCATGTTAATCAGTTTTGTGTTCCACCTTTACCATGCTCCATTTAAACACGCCTTGTTCAGTTAGTCGTCGCGGAAACATCCTTTCATTTTTCATGCTCAAGTCTTGTTTTTTGATCATGCCATGCCTGTCTTGCCTGCCCGTTCATTGTTTTGTTCCTGCCTCTTCTATGAGTGAGTTTTTTGTTAATTAAATCATTTTACACTTACCGTCATGCGGCTTTCTGGTCTGCATTCTGGGGTCCTATATCTGGCTGACCATAACAGTTTCAGGCAAGAATAAATACCATATTTCTATAGACTTTTTTTCTCATCCGCAGCATGGAAGCAGGTAGCTCTTGGAACTATATTCATAGTTGGAAAATAGAGTGGAATAAAGAAGGTTTCAATGACTGTTAATGCAATCATGAGTAAAAACAAAGTACATTATCTTATTCAATATCTAGTTAGAAAAGCTTTACCTGCC
This sequence comes from Girardinichthys multiradiatus, assembly GCF_021462225.1. NCBI lineage: Eukaryota > Metazoa > Chordata > Actinopteri > Cyprinodontiformes > Goodeidae > Girardinichthys > Girardinichthys multiradiatus. The sequence continues at coordinate 19,616,077 of NC_061818.1, forward strand.
ACAACTTGAAGTAGGTGTCTCCTGCTTGACTCCATCCGTCTCTCACATTGTTCTCAAGGCCTACTTGTCTTTACAACATTGTGTCAATTCAGCTGTGGAGAAGTAAAACGAGGTTTTATTTCTCCACAACTCTCTGAAGTTGCAGCCCCAGGTTTTCAGGTTGACGTGTGGACTTTGACTTGGCCATTGCAATCCTGTGATTGCCTTCTATTCAGAGATTGTTTTGTAGATTGCTGCAGTCTATGGGATCATGGCCCTACTGAGTACTCTGATTGGACCAAGTTTTAACTGTCAGACATGTCGTCTTAAATTTATGTGACAAAGTATTCATGCTTGACTCAGTGACTGCAAGATGTTTGGGTCCTGTGGCAGCAAAAACAATTAAAATCATCACTTCATCAAACATGGAGGAAAAAATATTTAAGTTGGCTTTTATTTTTGTCCAGAAGACATTGTTCCAGGGGTCTTGTGGGTCTCTCAAAGTTGCAAGGTTGTAACTTTTTTTCAGAAATATTAGGCTTTTTCCTAGCAGTCCTTTCCTCTAAATGCAGTACCAAGTCTGTATTTTTCTAGTGGTAGTCAAGAAACTGAACATTTTAACATGTGTTCAAGATGGAGCTCTTAGGTTTTTGCAACATATCTCTGGAATGTTGAGGCGGTAAAGACTCAAATGCAGAACAAACAACGTGAGGACGGTTAAAATTAAAAGACCATACAAAATCAAGCAGACTAGTAGGAACAACTTGAACCATAGAGAAATTAGAGATGGAGTAAAAAACAGACCAGACAGCAGAAAAACAGAAGGAACCAGTGAGGAACAAAGAGAACCAGTATATACACTTATAAACTGTATATAAGTGCATATACTGAGGCAGAGGTAAATGACAGGCAAACCAGAAGAGCTAATCAGAGAGAATGAACTGCAGCGAAGGCAATGAAAAGGCAGAGCAATCTGAGGAAATGTGGAGCAGCTGAGACAGAAGAAAAGAGCAGAGAACAGGAAAAAGACAAACATGAACAGTGCTGAACAAGAAACCCTAGACAAAATGCCAAACATAGAACTATCAGGAAACAATCTAAATGTAAAAGGATCGCAAGATAAACACAAAGAATGAACTAAAGAAATACACCTAAGAATAATGAGCACAAGTACATGAAATATATGGCAATACCCAAGTGTCGAAAATAACAGAATATGGCAGGACCTATAGAACATACAGGTCCTTCTCAAAATATTAGCATATTGTGATAAAGTTCATTATTTTCCATAACGTCATGATGAAAATTTAACATTCATATATTTTAGATTCATTGTACACTAACTGAAATATTTCAGGTCTTTTATTGTCTTAATACGGATGATTTTGGCATACAGCTCATGAAAACCCAAAATTCCTATCTCACAAAATTAGCATATCATTAAAAGGGTCTCTAAACAAGCTATGAACCTAATCATCTGAATCAACGAGTTAACTCTAAACACCTGCAAAAGAATCCTGAGGCCTTTAAAACTCCCAGCCTGGTTCATCACTCAAAACCCCAATCATGGGTAAGACTGCCGACCTGACTGCTGTCCAGAAGGCCACTATTGACACCCTCAAGCAAGAGGGTAAGACACAGAAAGAAATTTCTGAACGAATAGGCTGTTCCCAAAGTGCTGTATCAAGGCACCTCAGTGGGAAGTCTGTGGGAAGGAAAAAGTGTGGCAGAAAACGCTGCACAACGAGAAGAGGTGACCGGACCCTGAGGAAGATTGTGGAGAAGGACCGATTCCAGACCTTGGGGGACCTGCGGAAGCAGTGGACTGAGTCTGGAGTAGAAACATCCAGAGCCACCGTGCACAGGTGTGTGCAGGAAGTGGGCTACAGGTACCGCATTCCCCAGGTCAAGCCCCTTTTTGAACCAGAAACAGCGGCAGAAGCGCCTGACCTGGGCTACAGAGAAGCAGCACTGGACTGTTGCTCAGTGGTCCAAAGTACTTTTTTCGGACGAAAGCAAATTCTGCATGTCATTCGGAAATCAAGGTGCCAGAGTCTGGAGGAAGACTGGGGAGGAAGAAATGCCAAAATGCCTGAAGTCCAGTGTCAAGTACCCACAGTCAGTGATGGTCTGGGGTGCCGTGTCAGCTGCTGGTGTTGGTCCACTGTGTTTTATCAAGGGTAGGGTCAATGCAGCTAGCTATCAGGAGATTTTGGAGCACTTCATGCTTCCATCTGCTGAAAAGCTTTATGGAGATGAAGATTTCATTTTTCAGCACGACCTGGCACCTGCTCACAGTGCCAAAACCTGGTAAATGGTTTACTGACCATGGTATCACTGTGCTCAATTGGCCTGCCAACTCTCCTGACCTGAACCCCATAGAGAATCTGTGGGATATTGTGAAAAGAACGTTGAGAGACTCAAGACCCAACACTCTGGATGAGCTAAAGGCCGCTATCGAAGCATCCTGGGCCTCCATAAGACCTCAGCAGTGCCACAGGCTGATTGCCTCCATGCCACGCCGCATTGAAGCAGTCATTTCTGCAAAAGGATTCCCAACCAAGTATTGAGTGCATAACTGTACATGATTATTTGAAGGTTGACGTTTTTTGTATTAAAAACACTTTTCTTTTATTGGTCGGATGAAATATGCTAATTTTATGATATAGGAATTTTGGGTTTTCATGAGCTGTATGCCAAAATCATCCGTATTAAGACAATAAAAGACCTGAAATATTTCAGTTAGTGTGCAATGAATCTAAAATATATGAATGTTAAATTTTCATCATTACATTATGGAAAATAATGAACTTTATCACAATATGCTAATATTTTGAGAAGGACCTGTACAACTCTTACTATAAGAAAATGTACTTAAATAGTTTTTTTTGTCATTTTGTTACCATTAAAATAAGTATAAAATGGTCAATAACTTCACTATAGCATGTTGTAGTGCCATCAAACTCATAGCACACATAGAGCACCTCATCTTGAATCTTTTGAATAAACATAACATTGCCTTTATTGATGCAGAATTGCTTATACTGATAATAACTCTGTATTACAACCAAACAATATTAAACTTTTCCTTTACTGTTTGCAGTGTGTCACAACCTGAGATCGGACACCATTACATGAGCACACAAAAAAGTCTTACAGCTTGTTCATGCAATATGACATAAAATAAAATCACAATGAATAATAAAAATCCCAATATTAAAGAAGCCCTTACAGCTGCACACAAAATCTTGTTCACCTGAATATCATTTTCTGTCTTGTTTCTTGCTTTATGAGGGAGACTGCAGTGGGAATTGCCTGCAGGCTCCACATCACTCCAACTTACTCACTGACAAATAATAATTTAACTGGAATGACATATTTTAGTTCAAGTATTTTCAATGAAACTATGATTTTATGTATAGTAGCTTCATAATACATTAATAAATAAATGAACAATGTGTTATTTGTTATATTTTGAGGAACAAACAAGCAGTAACAGATACAGTGCCTTGCGAATGTACTCGGCCCCCTTGAACTGGTCAACCTCTTGCCACATTTCAGGCTTCAAACATAAAGATTCATTATAATTTTTTGTCAAGAATCAACAACAAGTTGGACACAATCGTGAAGTGGAATGAAATTTATTGGATGTGTCAAACTTTTTTAACAAATAAAAAACTGAAAACCACAGGCAATTCCCACTGCAGTCTCTGAAATGCGGCTGACAAATGTGTCCTTCTTTTGCCCGATTTGAAGAATGCGTTGTGAGTATCCTTCGCGGTCCATCTTTTCCTATGATTCAATGCGGGTTGAAGCGGTTTGGTCAAACAAGGGCAGCCATGGCAGACCACAGTGGCAAAAGCTGTGAGTGAACTGTGAAAACTTACACTTTCTGTGACACAAATTAACTTTTACAATGTTTTTAGTGCAGGAATATAACTGTGTAGACGTGAAAAATCTGCTTGATTCATCAAGACATTGCTTAATTTCAAACGTGCTCCGACGTGTTCTGAGTTTTCCGCTCCCACCGAGGAGCGGAAAACTCCTCAGTGGGAGGAGGTACAGGTACAGCTGAAGAGTAACTGAGGCTTGCCTCGCCAGCCCCACCGGCGGTGGGACGAGCTAGTCCGGTAGAGATCTGACCGGACTATTGGCACTGAGCTCCCGCTGGCAGTCATCACAGTGAACGTTTAACACAAGTGATTTCTAACAGTTTATGTCAGTATTATTTTAATGTATTGAGTTATTTGTTCATGTAAGTCGATTTGACATTACAGGTGATATTAAAGTTAACTTGAATAAATGGACGATTTTATGTAATCCTACCGTATCGCTGGAGCGTGTGATTGAGAATAAATAAGCTTTTAAATATTCATTTTTGATGAAGAAATGTGCTATATGTGTTTTTAAAAGTATATTTATAATTCAGCTAGCATTATAATTGGTGATTCTAGGTACAGCTGAAGAGAAATACACTTTCAAATGCAAGCAAATCTCAGTAAAGAAGTGAAAGGTTTGAAAGAGCTTGTTTAAGGCATTTGCATAGAAATATTTTAATATGTTCTGCAAATTAAGACAAATGGAAAATTAAAAAAGACTTGTTTTACATTGATATTAAGCAAGATTATTTTTTGTTTTTGTTTTTATTGTTTAGGGACAAAGGAGCAGACGGGCCAGTTTATTAAGCTCAGGGGTGAGAACCACCACCTTTTTACTGGAGCTAAAAACTCAGCCACCGTGGCTTGGAGGTACAATAACAACATTCTTTGCAGTCAGTTTCTGTCCAGTTTCAATAACTCCTATCTTTCTAACTTTCATAAATATCCATCCAGTGATTAACATACTTCTTTTGGTTTTCCCTCTTTCCTTTTGTTTGTTTAGGACAATTCTGGAGAAGTCGGGCCAACAGGGGAAGGTCAACCCCTTGCAGGCCAAACAAAAGTGGGACAATATGAAAAAGAAATATAAAGTTTGTTCAGAAGTGCTCATGTCACACACAAATAAAAACTATTTCTAAAAGTCTTATTGGTTTCTCTGTTTAGTCAACTCTTTTTTTCTTCCTTCTAACTTTAGGATTGTAAGTATCCAGGGTCAGGAGAGGGAGTCAGTGAAAAGCCCACTGCTGCTACTTGGCCCTGGTTTGTCCTTATGAATGAGGTGTTGGGACAGAGGTCTTCCACAACACCTCTTGTCCTAATTGCCTCCATCCCTGAGGACACTCCAGGGCCAAGCGGAGCGGTGGTCAACCAGATGGAGAAGGAAGACAGTGAGCCAGCAGGAAGGGGTCAGAAAAGAAAGAGGGACAGAGAAGATGGATTTGATCAGGGAAGACATGAGGGTACAGAGAATAGACAAACTGTTTTCCATCTTAGAAAGAATGGTACTGAAATAAGGTGCTATATAAGAAATAAATAAATATGTTTTGTTCAGATAGTTTCTTAACGTTTTAAGCTGTTCTAATAAATTTCTAAATTGTTTTTGTCACCAATGTATTTTATTTCCATTTGACCCAACAATACATCAACTTCATTTAAATTTCTAAACACAGTTTATTTTGAAAATTACAAATAACATTTTAAACAGAATGTGGAAATAAACAACATTCAAACAGATCAAGATTATGTAATGGAAATTATTTTATTAAGTGTTCCAAAGTGTGTGACCTTTGGCTTACCTCACTTCTGTGAACATGTGTGTTAGGGAGTAAGCTGTAAAAGCCATTATCAGAAGTTTAATAGTTAAAACCCACAGTTAGGATGATGTGTTGGGAAGGACAGATGGGTTCCCAGATAACTTTGTCACCTCTGAACTCGAGAAGGGTCTGGGGTCGTAAAACACAGACTCTTTGAAGTTGAGATAACACTGTCATGTTCTGGTATAAATACTGTGTGTAAATGTTGATCGGGGCTCTGTTTCACTGACTAACCTCAGTGTCAGGGTCTTCAAACGCTGAATGCCTTTGAATAAAACTTATAAAGACAAAGTCCGGATTTTCTCTTGATATGAGTCAACTTCTACCCACTTTGATAAGAAAATTCCACGACAATTTTAGCGTCACAAACAGGATCTAACGTGCCAGAGGAGACCGCAGGAGGGGACACGGATGCCTGGCCAGCCTGAGAGTTGTTCTCAGTCCACTTCCATATTACAGAGGGGAGTTCTGGTGCCCGCCTGCGGCTTCTGGCCGATTGGATCCGAACTATTTGTCTTCAAATATATCTGGGTGAGAGGTTGCTCTGTATGATATAATGTATATTATTATTTTTATTACACATTAACCATCATCTCCTAACTAATTAATTAGGTTCCAGAGTTGCGAGAGGGAGGACATCAGCTGAGGGCCCGGTTACCCTGCAAAAGGAATTGCAGGGAGGTTTTCATTGGTAACAATGGGATAAAGCAAAACACAGGGTTTTGCGGGCTGTTTTTAGCAATTTTCTACACCTCATAAAGGAAAAAAGCCAGAGGGCAGACATGCCGCTGAACAGGTAAAAAAAAAAATGGTTCCGGAACCTTGAGGCATCAGGGGTGTCTCCTTCTTCATACTCTAATTTATAAAATAATGAAAGGAAAAAGTGGGGATGATTGTGTTAAATGTGCTTTAATTTGGAAGATAAGTTTGGTTTTTCACAGCGTGGAAGTTTGAGTGTAAATAAGTTAAATAGTTTAAATAGTTTCAAGTAAAACAGTTGATGGAAAAAAAAAAACATAAGGAAAAGATTAAAAAGCACAGAGTGCATCAATTAAGGGGTTAAAGAGTTAAAACTTTCCTGAAGGAAGTTTCGTTTGTCTTAAATATTGCAATCAGTCGGAAAAGAAGGTAAAAGTGAAAAGGGACATTAGAGATGCGAAAAGAAAGTTGTTTTAGAAAGGAGTATAGTGCATGTTGTGGAAGGAAGTGACAGGCAGGTGGACAACTGACTGACTGACTGATAATATTTATTTGTGCAAAATCAGAACCTATACTAAACTTTTCTTTTGCCTCTCTCACACACAAATACACACATATATGGGATTTGAGTTCAACATCTGCGTTTTTGAGTCTGGATTTTAGAAACCTGCCCTTCTCCATGGCTACTCCGCCAGAGACGCTTCTCCAGCCCGGCCTGAAAGAGAGAGATCTGCCTTCCTGCATGTTGAAAATCGCAGTGTGACTTTCTACAAGAAAAAAAAAAACGAAACTCAGAAGAAGTCTGGACCCACTGAGATGGACAACGATCCATGCTGTTTGCAAGAGCCAGAAGAGTGATACACTGGATTTATATTGAAAGCATCTTATGCGGGCAGAAGAGAAACCGGAGCAAAGTTTCTTCTTTCTCCCTCCTGGAGAAGTTAAAGTGGACAAAGAATGATTCAATGTCTCACCAACAGACCGGGGAAGAGCTGGGTTGTTTTTTGGACTGATAGAGGACTGTGTGCCATGACAGTCAGACTCTGGAGCGATTTAGAAACTGATGGGGGTAACGTACAAACACACACACATTTGCATAAATCTTTTCCTATTTTCTGCAATGAAGAACGCTTATTAACCGCTGCTTATGTGACACGTTTGATTGACGTTGACAGATATAGCGGGTTAAAATATTATTTTAGGGTTAGAAAAGTATCTTTAAAAGGGTGATAACTTAGCTCATTTGATACTTTCCAGTTAATTCTTTTAGAGAAGCAAGTTCTCTTTAATCGTGGAATATTCAGGGTCAATTATTCTAGTTATTAAAAGTTATTAAAAGCAGAGGAAGTTACAATATCTCCAAAACTCAGCAGTAACCATGTGTTTCTATGTTATTCTCAGGACAGATCTCATGAAGGAGCATTTTTATAAAACCCAGCGCATGCGTAAAACCTGATGGGTTTCTCTTTCAGATATTATTTTCTGTTGTCAGAGTTTGTATCCCATAAATCTAATGGGTAGAGACCTCATTAAAACAGGCTTAGTTCTACTGCAGATGGTCTTCATACAGTCTCTGACACAGTACTTAGAGTTTGGTGCAGTTTATGTCCGCAAGTGCTAACTGACGCTTATGGAAAGTACAAATTCATTGTTTTTCACAGCAGCTGCTGGGAAGAGGTTATATTAGGTTTTTCTTCCCTCTTCTGATTCATGCAGCGTGTTGATTTACACTGTACCTTATATCAGGTCCTGACAAAAACTATGAAAGGTTTGGTTCTGCAGTTTCCTTTTTTCTCCCTTTGGAGAAGGAAAGAGAAACCTAATCAGTTCTGTGCTGCACAGAAATATTAAAACACTTGTTGTTTTCTAAGATATCACCAGATAAAACTTTTAAAACTTTGAGAGTAATTGGTTTTGTAAAACACATTTCCCTTGGTAAAACAAACCTTTAAAATGAGAATGAAAAATGGGATTATTTAGAAAGAATCTGATTGGACAGTGGCACCACACAAAAATTAAACTAATCTCATGTTTCCTAAAAGACTCTGCATGAAAAGACCTTCAGAACCGTGGAGTTATTTTCCACCACAGAACTAAGTTTTTTAAGCATGCTTTTTCTTTATTTTAAAACAGATCTGGTTTTTGTTTTGTTTTTGGCTTTTTAGCATAATGTTTGTCTGAAGCTTCTTATGAACTGTGTTAGAAGCAAATATGATCTGAGGTAAATTAGGAGCTGTGAACTAATAATTTTAAATCTGATTATTGTCCAAGCAGAAATAATATATTTAGCCAATCCTTCAATCTCTGCAGAAAGTTAACACCATTGTTCAATGCAGTAGTACTCAACTTGTGGTTCCTGGTCTCCTGAAGCCCGTGAGCCATAGATTTTGGGTCCATAAAATTATAATATTTAATTAAAGGTAGACCGATTACTTATTAAAACAGATCTAAGCCAATGATGGGTTCCAGTCATTTGATGGCTTTGAAATGCAATAATACTCAAAATTTCTACTTTGGGGAACGCAAATTGGGGTTGAAGAGTTTAGTTTTGGAACCAAGGTTAGGATTTTTTATAACAGAATCAAGACAAGTAAAATCCTTCATTTTAGGAAAAGAAAATAAATAAAGGCCCTCTTAACAGTAAGAGGATGGTCGACTCAAACTCCAGTCTCCTTGTTTGATTTCTTAGGGTTTAAAGATTAAAAGAATACATATGAGTACAAAGGTACACAAGGTGATTTCAGATTACTAAGAGATAAACTATTGGAACATTTATCAGCATTTGGATTGTAAAAGTGGGGTTCTAGTAATAAGTTTTCCCCAACTCTCAAAATTTAAATAGCCCAAATTAAAGGAAATGATGTTTGTTCTTTTTGAAACACTGCGGGAAAAAGTCCAGTTTGGAGACAAGCTTCTTATCTTAATTTCTGATTAAGTTAAACACTGCAGTTTTGTTTAGTTTGGGTATACCATAAAAATGTCAATGCCGACTTTTCTAATTTCCCATCGGGGATCAATAAAGTATCTTTGAATTTGAATTGAATTGAATTAAAATATTTCTTTGCATTTAACCTGAAATTCTGCAATGCAGCTGCGATCAAATTGAGCCAAACAAAAAGAGAACTATAGCAACAACTCTCAGGATTGTAGTTATTATTATTACAGAGTTACAGTACAAAGAATTAGCAAAAGGTTTCAGCATCAGTAAATTTGGATTCATTTAAGAGAAAACTGTTGCTGTGCTTCTAAATACTTTGAGATTTTTTGGACTATGTGCACTCATTTTTAAAAAAGGATCCTGAAGATTGTCATAACAAAATTGATCAATTATAGCATTAAAAGATATGGTTGAGAAAACATATTCTGAAAAGAGATTGTTAAAAATTTCTTTGAATTCTTGAAGCTTCAAATTTGGCCATTTGTTTGTTTTTGATGTTTTGTCTTTGTTTTGTTGGACTGAATGTTTGATTATATGTTGCATGAAACAATAATCCATGTTTAGAATAATGTTTCTAAATCCCAGATTGATTAAAACTTTGAGTTTTCAGGAGAGTTAAGAAGCAGCTTGTTTCTGAGGTAGGTGCATGTTAACAGTTTTGCAGTTTAAGGTTCACTAAGATGGGATGGGATGAAGAAACTGTGGGTCCGCCCATAGGCTGCTAATCAAAGGTTAGTTCTGCCTGACTCCGCCCACCTATCAGGTTGGTTCATGCCTTTGATGTCATGGTAACGCTCAGCACCTCCCTTCCTGAGTTTTAACACTGTTTAAGAGACAATAGAATCAAAATGCTTGTAGTGATTGTTGCCTTAATAACATGTTTTTTTGGATGTAGGATGACTTTTAGATTTATGTGTTTTACTATTAAAAGGTTAATGAATTAGTTTAAACTGGTTTGAAGAATTAGTTTTGCATACAGACTCATTGGTGATTTATTAGATTGAAAGTTTCCCTGGTACCATTAAACTAGCTGACAGTTCAAGATATGCAAGAGTAAGGAATATATTTTTGATAAAGAATCAGAGTCATGACATTATACTTGGTAGGAATTATTTATTAGATTCGAATTTGTAGGTTTTTATGCATCTGAATTACATTAGATGTCCATTAATCTAATACTCCTCTTTATACAAGACAAATCAGGATGATATGTGACTAATTTCTAAGTGAGACATTGATGAACTGAATAACTAAAGTTTGTGTTTTGTTGTTAATGGACCTGAATTGCAGGTAAAAACATCTGGATTTTCTTTTTGTTGCTTTCATTAAATTCATAGTGACACATAGTTATGTCAAAATTAATTTCTTTGGTTCTATGTAATGTGATCTTGGTTACTAGAACATTTTTGTACAAACTTTTTGCTGGATTGTCGCATGGGTTGGACCCTGCACCAGAAGAGGGGAATGTCAGAATAAAGTAACATGGGGTTCCAAAAGTTTTAGCACTCATGGGAAAAAGGGTAGCTCAGACCTCCAGTGAGGACTTAGTGACAATGCGAAAGAGACGTTGTACTTTGTTTATTTAAATGGTGCATAGCTCCCTAAGACCAGATTCTGAAAACCTCTCTGAAATTATGGTGTTGAATCTTTTGGGAAATTTTACATCTCCACCGATTAGACCATTTTTGAACTTCTTTTTGGTTATTCTGAAACTATAAAATATTGACCTGTAATCAGACCTTCCTCAAACATCATGTAACATTTTTGATATTCAGAATATTTAGCTGATGGTCACTGCTAGTATATCAGGTGAAGTCAGAAGATCAATTCTTTTGATTTTGTTGGATGTTTTGATGAAGTTCATGTAGTTAAGCACTTAGATTTGAGAATGGGACTTTGAATTGAAAATTAGACAAGTGTTGTGAAGGCTCTAACTATTGTTCTCACTTATATGAGATTGAGACAAAGGACACAGGCAAATCTCAGTCCTTTTGAAGTGCCGTGTGGCAGGTCTCCTACTTTGGACATGGGGATATTGCCAAGATAATTTTCTTCCACATCTTTGTGTGAAGATAGGATGTTGTTTTACTGTCAAAACCTGTCCACTGTGTTTTCTCAAGTTTCACAGATGGTGAAGGCTGCATTACCAGAAACAGCCACTTCCACCCTCCAGTCCTTTATCCCTGGCGACTGGATTCTGGTCAGAGAATTTAGGAGAAAACACAGGACGTCCAGGGCTGGAATGGCCCATATCAGATCCTACTAGACACCCAGGAAAGCTGCAGGAAAGCTCCAGCTCCTCCAGCTTCATCTGGCTTCCAGGACACAAGTCATCTTCCAAATGGATCATCCACGGCCTGAAAGGTGTGAGGACAGCAGACCACCACAAGACAAAGGACTGTAAGCTGATCACTGGCGAGTGACTGAAGAGGTGGTTGAAGAACACTGTTTTTACAAGGGCACAATAATCCCTTGGGCAGTGCAATGTTATTTCAGAATCTACTTAAGGCCATCGCTTTGCCTGAAAGTTAGAAATCATAAGGTCATTTGCCTCACTGCACACACACCACAGTGAGAGATTCTTTCCTCCCACTTTGACAGCGAGACTGACTCTGAGGAGGAAATCTCGGATGCTTTTATCTAACTTTTATGTTTATTGCTTGATATTTATCATTATGGTATTATTACAAATTTGAATGTGTTCCTTTCCACTGTTGTTTCGTTGGACTATGGAAGCCTAACTTCCAGCAGGTTAGAGTTCCTGTTTCTAAATATATTTCTAAAGGAGCTTCCTACGACCGCCCACCTGTACCAGACTGGTAACAGGGCAGCTTGAAGCCACTCAGGAGAGACAGCAGGATTTTTTGTTTTTTAAGTTGTTTTTATAATTTGTTTTCTTTGGAAAAAACTGTTTGCTTTCAGTACCAGAAGAAAGGACATTCCACTTCAAGGTCACGATGCAGCTATATGGAAGATGGTCTGTTCTGATGCTAATGATTGGTATTGCAAGCATTTTTATAACTCTTGTGTTCATTTTGGGAAAGGTACAGCAAAGACAATGTGTGGTTAATCTGACTAATAATACTCATCAGCGGATTCGAAGAGAGATTCATCACTTTTCTGACTACTATGATCATACTGATAATGTTTGGTGGCAAATGATGCATCAAAACTGTGAGGAATTATAGTGTAAGGGAAAGCAGAAATGTTAGTAGATTTTCTAGTGAGATTAATTTAACGTGTGTGTCTACAGGAACTCTTTATAGAATTCGGGGTATTAGAAATCCGATTAAAGATCCAGATATTTGTATTACACAGGAGGAAAGTACACCTTATTTCCTTGGGAAGACAGTAGGTTGCGAAGCTATTATATCTGTTTTATGTGCTTTAATCAACAGACATAAATTTGAGTCATGTCCTATCAGAACTGCTCCTTATACTATTTCAGGATCTTTGGCTCCAGATCCCTTTGTGTTAACTTTTAATCTTACAGCCTTACCGGATGGAGGTTAATTGTATGGCATGGCAGGTAAATTAACCAGGGTTCTTGTTACTTTTCCTAGTAGAGATGGGTTCTCATGTCCTCAGAACATGGGTTGGATGTGTGGAAATAGATTATATCTGTATCTGCCTGCTACTTGGTCTGGAGTATGTTATCTAGATCATTTACTACCTACAGTCACAACTTATACTTCAATCAGCTTAAGCTATTAGAACGATGAGTTTGCAAACTAGAATGGTTTTGGATTATCTGTTAGCTGAGAGGGGTGATGGTTTTGAAGAATTGTCCTTTAGTTGTGATTATCTTGTAATCAGAAGAAAGGAGTGTAATGGGAATTCTTTTATTAAGTGTTCCAAAGTGTGTGACCTTTGGGTTACCACACTCCTGTGAACATCTGTGTTAGGGAGTAAGCTGTAAAAGCCATTATCAGAAGTTTAATGGTTAAAACCCACAGTTAGGATGATGTGTTGGGAAGGACAGATGGGTTCCCAGATAACTTTGTTACCTCTGAACTCGAGAAGGGTCTGGGGTCGTAAAACACAGACTCTTTGAAGTTGAGATAACACTGTCATGTTCTGGTATAAATACGGTGTGTAAATGTTGATCGGGGCTCTGTTTCACTGACTAAACTCAGTGTCAGGGTCTTCAAACGCTGAATGCCTTTGAATAAAACTTATAAAGACAAAGTCCGGATTTTCTCTTGATATGAGTCAACTTCTACCCACTTTGATAAGAAAATTCCACAACAATTACAAGACACAAAAAGCATAAAATAAAACTATGTACAAGTATTTCCAATGGCGACAGCAGGGTTAACCTGAGTAACCGGTTCCTGAAAAAACCTCCTCAACAGAACAAAGAGGCAGATGTCTTTCTGAACAGAAAGTCTCTGGCGGTGTCGCTAAATCTCTTGCAAAGTCAGAGACTTGGATGGGATGCTGCATCTGAGACCTGTGGTTTGTCTTTCTGGATGGTGAGTGAAGCATCACACATGTGCTCTGCAGATGTTTGTGATGCCTCTTTCATCCATCAAGTTTAAAGGGCTGGCTGGACCACATCACTAAGATGTAATCAGGAATATGCAGAATTAGAAGATGGTGCTCACAAAATATGACAATCAAATGGAATAGACAACAGGGGGAAATATTTGGCGATTAGCAAGACACACTCAATAAAAGAGTGGTTCTGCAGGTGGGGACCACAGACCACTTCTCAGTACTTTTGCTTTCTGGCAGATGTTTTGGTCACTTTTGAATGTTGGTGGTGCTTTCACACTCGTGGTAGCATGAGACGGACTCTATAACCCACAAAAGTGGCCCAGGTAGTGCAGCTCATCCTGGATGGCACATCAATGCGAGCTGTGGCAAGAAGGTTTGATGCGTCTGTCAGCGTAATGTCCAGAGCCTGGAGGCGCTACCAGGAGACAGGCCAGTACACCAGGAGACGTGGAGGGAGACGTAGGAGAGCAACAACCCAGCAGCAGGACCGCTACCTCCGCCTTTGTGCAAGAAGGAACAGGAAGAGCACTGCCAGAGCCCTGCAAAATGACCTCCAGCAGGCCACAAATGTGCATGTGTCTGCACAAACGGTTAGAAACCGACTCAATGAGGATGGTATGAGGGCCCGGCGTCTACAAATGGGGGTTGCAGGACGCTTGGCATTTGCCAGAGAAGACCAGGATTGGCAAATTTGCCACTTTCGCCCTGTGCTCTTCACAGATGAAAGCAGGTTCACACTGAGCACATGTGACAGACGTGACAGAGTGTGGAGACACCGTGGAGACCGAAGTCTAGGCAGTAGCAGCAGGATCGGGATCATACACACAACCAATGGTGCTGAAGACAAATGTTAGAACCACCCACCTCATTAACATACAGAGAGAGAAAAGCAGAAATAAATGTGGAAATGTAGAAATACAGAAATAAATGTAGGAATAAATAAATAAAAGTATAAATAAATGAATGTATGAATAAATGTATAAATGAACCAAAAGGAGAAAATAAATAAATACATTTATATGTGTATTTATTTATTTTTATATTTATTCATTTATATATTTATATGTGTATTTATTTCTTCTAATATTTATTTATTTATACATTTATATGTGTATTTATTTATTTACATATTTATTTTTCATTTTGTAATTTTTGGTCCCTCACAGTTTAGCCTGGGTTATACCGCTCTGCGTCCACCTGTTCCTGTACACACACGTACCAGCCTCCCACTCTCTGGTTGGCTCCGTGGTTGCTCTGAAATGATCCCTGTTTGAGGCGCTCAGAGTAACTCTTCGGGTAATGAACGAGGCAGCGACAGCCCTGGAGTAAACTGCTGTTCTGGACTTCTCCAGAACGGAGTCCGTCTCTGCCTGTGCACGTAGTTGCGCAAATTAGTATTTTTTGTTTCTCCTTTTCTCATCGTTAAGTTAGGTGGAGTGGGAGGTGACTATGTGGAACACAATTGGGGAAAAAAAACTCATTGTTTTCAAATAAAAATGTGAAGTCCAATACCATTTTGTGGCAGCATCTTTTTAATACTTCTAAATTTCTTCTATCAAGAACTCCGTGGCTATTCAGAAAACCTCCCGGTCTAACGACGCGCCTGGTTCTGTGAAAAGCTACGCTATATATGAAAATGTGCAGTGTACAACATCACATTACCGCCCCCACCGTGACACTACTGTGTTCTCCACAGGGACCACCTGTCAGTGTTGCCAGGTGAGAAATGTAGGATTATCGTACTAAAGACATAAAATTATCGTATTTTGAGGGAAATTATCGTACACTCGTCATAACCAAAATAACAAGTATGTTGATGTGTTGAATAGCGTCTAACAGGCACTCGCAACTTTGTGGCGTCAGTACGGAATGGATTTATCAACAGATGCAGCCCCCCAGTGCCGGTGTTGTGCCGTAAAGTGATGGTCTGCCAAAAACTGATCGGGTAAGATCGGGCGCGTCCCCGCGAAGGAGCGAGCACCAAGAGGGGCAGGAGCTTGCTGCAAGAGTGCGCCCAGCCTGTCAGTTGAATGTCTGGTTTTCAGAGTTCTTTCTCGGTGGTTTAGCTCTTGAAGTCAACAAAAGAAAGACAAATACAACAGTTATATCTGTATGGTCAATGTTACAGCAAAGGCGTGTCTCGTTTATCCATTTCTTCTTATAAAACTTGCGACGTTCTCACTGTGAAAGTTTCGGTTTCACGCTTTCGTCGTTTGTCATAAATATCTGCAAATTTACATTTTAAATTAAACTATAGCAGTAACAATAAACTTCTGATCATTTATCTGCACTAACTTTGCTTGGATTTAGAACCACTCTGTCACGCAACTGTACTGTGATGGATGTAACTTAATAAATGAGAAAATTAATTTAAAAAAACGTTTTTTGACGTATATTGTTTTCAAGGTGGTTATTATTCATTTATTTTGAAAAATAAAAATAAAAAATAGAACAGGGAGTGCCCAATGAAAACGTTGCAAAATTTCGAAATTTTATAGATCTCAGTGAAGGCATTAATTAAGTCCCAAATGGCAAAAAATTTATGTTTTTCTTTGCTAAAAAATTATTATGGCCAATATGTCTTGACCAATGAAATGTAATTTCTGCCTTAAATGACTATTTTACTGATGGGCTGAATTTCACAGACCTCTGAGAATGCACTCTGTGCAAAATTGCCAAAATAGCCAGAAATCTATGTGTTTTTCCTCTGCCAAAAATTGATTATGGCCTTTTTTCTGACCATTGAAATGTAATTTCAGCCTAAAAGTGCTCTGCTTCAGTCTGAGAAATTATATTTTACTGATCTTACTGAGTACTGCCCATTCCACACTAAATAAAATACACAAAATGAAAAATATTGCACCATTTTGTTTGCCAAAAATTCATCAAGGCTTGTTTTCTGACCCTTGAAATGTTATTTCTGCCTAAAATAACTTTATTCCATTCAGAAGGATTATTTTTATCGATTTTGCTGAACACAATCTATCCCACACTAAAGAAAAGCCCAGCATGGACAATATCTAGGTATTTCACCTTCCAAAAAGTGATTAAGGCTTGTTTCCTGACCCATAAAATGCAATTTCAGCCTAAAATAACTTTATTTCATTCAAAGGGAATATACTTTACTGATCCTGCAACAAACAATCATTCCCACACTGAAGAAGTAGTGCAATATTTTTCATTTTGTGTATTTTATTTAGTGTGGAATGGGAAGTTTACAGTAAGATCGGTAAAATATAATTTCTCAGACTGAAGCAGAGCACTTTTAGGCAGAAATTGCATTTTATGGGTCAGGAAACAAGCCTTAATCACTTTTTGGCAGGTGAAATACCTAGATATTGTCCATGCTGGGCTTTTCTTTAGTGTGGGATAGATTGTGTTCAGCAAAATCGATAAAAATAATCCTTCTGAATGGAATAAAGTTATTTTAGGCAGAAATAACATTTCAGGGGTCAGAAAACAAGCCTTGATGATTTTTTGGCAAACAAAATAGTGCAATATTTTTTATTTTGTGTATTTTATTTAGTGTGGAATGAGCAGTTTTCAGTAAGATCAGTAAAATATAATTTCTCAGACTGAAGCAGAGCACTTTTAGGCTGAAATTACATTTCAATGGTCAGAAAAAAGGCCATAATCAATTTTTGGCAGAGGAAAAACACATAGATTTCTAGCTATTTTGGCAATTTTGCACAGAGTGCATTCTCAGAGGTCTGTGAAATTCAGCCCATCAGTAAAATAGTCATTTAAGGCAGAAATTACATTTCATTGGTCAAGACATATTGGCCATAATAATTTTTTAGCAAAGAAAAACATCAATTTTTTGCCATTTGGGACTTAATTCATGCCTTCACTGAGATCTATAAACTGTAGTTCCTCTGAGTGAAATACAGTTTATAATTTCGAAATTTTGCAACGTTTTCATTGGGCACTACCTGTTCTATTTTTTATTTTTCAAAATAAATGAATAATAACCACCTTGAAAAAAATATACGTCAAAAAACGTTTTTTTAAATTAATTTTGTCATTTATTAAGTTACATCCATCACAGTACAGTTGCGTGACAGAGTGGTTCTAAATCCAAGCAAAGTTAGTGCAGATAAATGATCAAAAGTTTATTGTTACTGCTATAGTTTAATTTAAAATGTAAATTTGCAGATATTTATGACAAACGACGAAAGCGTGAAACCGAAACTTTCACAGTGAGAACGTCGCAAGTTTTATAAGAAGAAATGGATAAACGAGACACGCCTTTGCTGTAACATTGACCATACAGATATAACTGTTGTATTTGTCTTTCTTTTGTTGACTTCAAGAGCTAAACCACCGAGAAAGAACTCTGAAAACCAGACATTCAACTGACAGGCTGGGCGCACTCTTGCAGCAAGCTCCTCCCCCTCTTGATGCTCGCTCCTTCGCGGGGACGCGCCCGATCTTACCCGATCAGTTTTTGGCAGATCATCAATTTACGGCACAACACCGTGTTCTGCTTCTTCTTCTTTTCTTTTTTTCTTTTCCTCAATCATGGGCGGGCGCAGTGGACTATTCAGCCAATCATGGCCGTTGTTCTGAGGCCAACGCATCACGTCACTCCGTAGGTCACATTTAGAAAAGCACGATTGGCTGAAATTTCCATCATCTGTTCCCGAATCCGGACACAGATGCCTTCAAGGTTCACAAAATAACTCCGACAGACTTTGGCGATAAGCTGATGACAACTGATTACAACCACACATTCACGGAATGGTCAAATTATCGTACATTTGGTCTTTTTTAAGAATGTTGATTGTACATCGTACAGAGAGTAAATTTGTTGTACAAATACGATAATTATTGTACACCTGGCAACACTGTCGCCTGTCTAAAGCAACGTCGGTCATAAACGGACAAGAGACCAAACACCGTACGCAGGCGGGGCTCATGGGAGTTGTAGTTTCGTAGTGTCGCATTTCAACTTGCTTATAATTTCAGATCCCATTTGAGAAAACTACAATTGAAAACTGTATATATAAATCAAAGCTAGTCGGAGTGGCTGTGTTACCCGCCACTTCTAAAATTCACCCGCATGTGGCGGGTGTTAATGTCAAGCCCTGTTTGTAAGTGACATTATAACACTTCCTAGATTGATGGACCAGAAGAAAATGCTTTGCTGAGGTCACTGTTGAAAACACAAATCTTTTTTCCATATACCAGCAAACTGGTATGAAGCAAAAGAGGCGCTAACATTTGTTGGTGTTTGGTTAATTAAGTGTGTTTGATAAGCTGTGTCCAGCTGCTATTTTCTGGGGCTAATTGTTTTTTCCATGACTGTTTATATAGACATGGAAGACAGATGTTTTTATACATTTTTGCTGCGTTATTTAGTCATGACAGGTTGCGAATTTATGGATCAGAGCGTTGAAACAAAGGGCATAATCTTATTACCCTAATTTGAATCATTTGACAATACGTTTGTGCACAACAGTTATTGGAAGGCATTACTGGGATATGGTAGCACGGTTGCCTTGTAGCAAGAAGGTTGAGGGTTTGAATCCCGGCCTTGGGACTTTCTGCATGGAGTTTGCATGTTCTCCCTGAGCATGTATGGGTTCTCTTCAGGAACTCTGGCTTCCTCTCACAGTCTGAAAAAAAATACTCTTAGGTAAGAGTTTGTGCGTGTGTTTGTTTGTCATGTGTGTTGTCCTGTACGGACTGGCGAGCTGTCCAGAGTGTACCAGTAGCCACTGGATGTTCAAAATCCCCTTATTTTTATCTCTCGTTGTACACTCTGAAATGCCTTCTATTTAATACAAACCCCTCAATATGCTTGAATTAAAACAATTTTGAGAGGACCGTGAAACACTAGCAATTATCACTAAAACTTCGTAGCAGCTGTTGCCACCAAGAGCGGCCCAACCAATTCTTATGTTTAAGAAGACTTTAGATTTCACATTTCACCAGTATAGTTTGGATAGCTTTTTTCCCTTATTAAATGAAATAAATATTTAATAAATGCTTTTTTATATAATGTGATTGCAGTTGTCTGTAAAATATAATTTCTCAGACTGAAGCAGAGCACTTTTAGGCAGAAATTGCATTTTATGGGTCAGGAAACAAGCCTTAATCACTTTTTGGCAGGTGAAATACCTAGATATTGTCCATGCTGGGCTTTTCTTTAGTGTGGGATAGGTTGTGTTCAGCAAAATCGATAAAAATAATCCTTCTGAATGGAATAAAGTTATTTTAGGCAGAAATAACATTTCAAGGGTCAGAAAACAAGCCTTGATGAATTTTTGGCAAACAAAATAGTGCAATATTTTTTATTTTGTGTATTTTATTTAGTGTGGAATGAGCAGTTTTCAGTAAGATAAGTAAAATATAATCTCTCAGACTGAAGCAGAGTACTTTTAGGCTGAAATTACATTTCAATGGTCAGAAAAAAGGCCATAATCAATTTTTGGCAGAGGAAAAACACATAGATTTCTGGCTATTTTGGCAATTTTGCACAGAGTGCATTCTCAGAGGTCTGTGAAATTCAGCCCATCAGTAAAATAGTCATTTAAGGCAGAAATTACATTTCATTGGTCAAGACATATTGGCCATAATAATTTTTTAGCAAAGAAAAACATCAATTTTTTGCCATTTGGGACTTAATTCATGCCTTCACTGAGATCTATAAAATGTAGTTCCTCTGAGTGAAATACAGTTTATAATTTCGAAATTTTGCAACGTTTTCATTGGGCACTACCTGTTCTATTTTTTATTTTTCAAAATAAATAAATAATAACCACCTTGAAAAAAATACACGTCAAAAAACGTTTTTTTAAATAAATTTTGTCATTTATTAAGTTACATCCATCACAGTACAGTTGCGTGACAGAGTGGTTCTAAATCCAAGCAAAGTTAGTGCAGATAAATGATCAAAAGTTTATTGTTACTGCTATAGTTTAATTTAAAATGTAAATTTGCAGATATTTATGACAAACGACGAAAGCGTGAAACCAAAACTTTCACAGTGAGAACGTCGCAAGTTTTATAAGAAGAAATGGATAAACGAGACACGCCTTTGCTGTAACATTGACCATACAGATATAACTGTTGTATTTGTCTTTCTTTTGTTGACTTCAAGAGCTAAACCACCGAGAAAGAACTCTGAAAACCAGACATTCAACTGACAGGCTGGGCGCACTCTTGCAGCAAGCTCCTCCCCCTCTTGATGCTCGCTCCTTCGCGGGGACGCGCCCGATCTTACCCGATCAGTTTTTGGCAGACCATCAATTTACGGCACAACACCGTGTTCTGCTTCTTCTTCTTTTCTTTTTTTCTTTTCCTCAATAATGTGCGGGCGCAGTGGACTATTCAGCCAATAATGGCCGTTGTTCTGAGGCCAACGCATCACGTCACTCCGTAGGTCACATTTAGAAAAGCACGATTGGCTGAAATTTCCATCATCTGTTCCCGAATCCGGACACAGATGCCTTCAAGGTTCACAAAAAAACTCCGACAGACTTTGGCGATAAGCTGATGACAACTGATTACAACCACACATTCACGGAATGGTCAAATTATCGTACATTTGGTCTTTTTTAAGAATGTTGATCGTACATCGTACAGAGAGCAAAATTGTTGTACAAATACGATAATTATTGTACACCTGGCAACACTGTCGCCTGTCTAAAGCGACGTCGGTCATAAACGGACAAGAGACCAAACACCGTACGCAGGCGGGGCTCATGGGAGTTGTAGTGTCGTAGTGTCGCATTTCAACTTGCTTATAATTTCAGATCCTATTTGAGAAAACTACAATTGAAAACTGTATATATAATTCAAAGCTAGTCGGAGTGGCTGTGTTACCCGCCACTTCTAAAATTCACCCGCGTTTGGCGGGTGTTAATGTCAAGCCCTGTTTGTAAGTGACATTATAACACTTCCTAGATTGATGGACCAGAAGAAAATGCTTTGCTGAGGTCACTGTTGAAAACACAAATCTTTTTTCCATATACCAGCAAACTGGTCTGAAGCAAAAGAGGCGCTAACATTTGTTGGTGTTTGGTTAATTAAGTGTGTTTGATAAGCTGTGTCCAGCTGCTATTTTCTGGGGCTAATTGTTTTTTCCATGACTGTTAATATAGACATGGAAGACAGATGTTTTTATACATTTTTGCTGCGTTATTTAGTCATGACAGGTTGCGAATTTATGGATCAGAGCGTTGAAACAAATGGCATAATCTTATTACCCTAATTTGAATCATTTGACAATACGTTTGTGCGCAACAGTTATTGGAAGGCATTACTGGGATATGGTAGCACGGTTGCCTTGTAGCAAGAAGGTTGAGGGTTTGAATCCCGGCCTTGGGACTTTCTGCATGGAGTTTGCATGTTCTCCCTGAGCATGTATGGGTTCTCTTCAGGAACTCTGGCTTCCTCTCACAGTCTGAAAAAAAATACTCTTAGGTAAGAGTTTGTGCGTGTGTTTGTTTGTCATGTGTGTTGTCCTGTACGGACTGGCGAGCTGTCCAGAGTGTACCAGTAGCCACTGGATGTTCAAAATCCCCTTATTTTTGTCTCTCGTTGTACACTCTGAAATGCCTTCTATTTAATACAAACCCCTCAATATGCTTGAATTAAAACAATTTTGAGAGGACCGTGAAACACTAGCAATTATCACTAAAACTTCGTAGCAGCTGTTGCCACCAAGAGCGGCCCAACCAATTCTTATGTTTAAGAAGACATTAGATTTCACATTTCACCAGTATAGTTTGGATAGCTTTTTTCCCTTATTAAATGAAATCAATATTTAATAAATGCTTTTTTATATAATGTGATTGTAGTTGTCTGCTATTAAACTGTTTGATGACCCAAAACATGTAAATGTAACTAAAAATGCCATTTGTTAGGTGGCAAATGCATTTTCACTACACTGTAGCTACCAATTGTGCAAAGCCATTACTAAATTGCTTCGCCTACTGTAGGTCTGTTAGGAAAAAGGACAAAAATTACCTGCCTTCAAAACAAAAGCTGACAAATGGTTAAACCTTAGGCGAAACAAAAGCTGTATCAGAGGAAATCATTACAGTGACCGGTATTTTACTGGTTCCTTTCTCTCCCACCATATTATTCATATTAGATGTAGCTTTGCCCGACTGGTACCTATACTGTGAAGTGTAGCATCACAGTGCTCATTCCACCCCATCCAAGTCAAAGAAATGTCACTAAGTTGTGCGTACTTATGATGCATTTATATCATACTGATGTGCTCAAGCAGACATGCACTACACCGGACCTTAAATACTGGAACCGCACACAGCTTCGATATAGTGATCTGTGCAGTAATGCACGCATGGAACGTAATCCACGCGCTCCTGGAATTAAAATGAGCTGCTCGTGATCTTCTTTATTGCTCCTTTCGGGTTTTGGCGTGAATTTGACGCCATATAAAATATTCATTTGGCATCTTACACATCCTTATCAGGCCAGCCATTAAATGTGATGGCTGCTGTATAA